>NW_020451010.1:394987-420363 GCF_003343035.1 Apteryx rowi
GAAAGAAACCTTCTCAATCAAATGTGAGTTGACTAAAGAGCTTGTGTTAAGCAGGGGGTCGGACTGGATTATGGTGGTTCTGGCTTTCTGACTCCATAGAATCAAATTGTAAGGAACTGACTACACTGAGCTAACCCAAATAATTTAACTAAACTAACTTGGTTAAAAACAGTACATTTTTCTTCTGTGGACCAACCCAAAGCACCTTCTTTATTCATGGAAATTCTGATCTTAACACATGAATTGAATCAGTTGGAACAAGGTAATACCTGTCCATTTTATTCCAGATTTTAAATGTGATTTTAAATGTTTTGAATGTTTATAAAGACATTTCTGTCTTTGTTGTTCTTTCCTCCCCCCAGTCAGAACAAAACTATTTTCATAAAAATTAAAGGTGACTGTGGATAATTGCCCCTTAAAAGAAATAGTACTTAGGCAGGATAAGGTAAGTTCAAGACAGCGTGGCCCTAGACATAGTGAATTACTTCCCTTTTGTTTCAGTTTTGACCCCTTTGACATGTGCTTTGAAAGTATTTGGCTACTTTAGCACACTTCAGAACATTGACAGGCCATTTTAGGGTTGACCTTATTAGTTACAAACTCTTGAAAGTAAGAGTTGAGTTTCAGAAAGCTGTAGATATTCCTAAGGACTGATATGATCCAGCTCAGGAGATTGGTGTGAGTAGAAGTTAATCTAAACAGAAGGGTTATCCATGATGAAGCTGGTCTGGTTTTCTACAGCTGAAGAACTTAGTTCAGTTTTGATGAAGGTCTGTCCATCTCCTTAGCAACCTGGGCTCAGTTTCAGATAAACCTGGGCTGATTCTGGAGCTGCAGTTCCCTTCAAAACCCCACAAATTGAAATGACTCAATTCACTTCACTGTACACCAGCTGAGGATGCAGCTGAAGATACGCATATCAAAACCCAATAACGTTGGCATGACCCTCTTCGGATTACAAAGCATTGCATTTTTTACCCAGTTGTATTTGACCTGCTTTCCTATTTAATTTTTGGTCCTGCTTCTGTTTTGTAATATTGAAGTAGTACAGACCTAATTAAAGCTTTGATATTGATACATTTTTAGTCATAATGTGTGACCTTTTGGCATATTGATTTAAAATGTCAGAATTAACAGAAGATCTCACTGTAAACAATCATTCTCTGAGTTAATTTATTCTTTGAAAAGAAAATTTTGGCAGTGTTGTTTAGCAGAGGAAAAATAAATGAGTTGGATAGAAATATAAACATATGTTGCTGTAAACTTACAGCCAATAATATTTAAATCCTATTTGAATTAGATTAAGAGAAAATTTCCTATAAGATTAAAGAGGGAGAAAGAAGCAAGTGGAACTGGTAAACAGAAAAAATGTCAGATAAAGTGCTTCTCTTCAGTCTCTGTGTACACAGTGGTATGTGATTGCCTTCTGCGCTATGTGGTGTTGGCTTTACAATTATGCTACATGGGCAGTGAGCTCTAATGCAGCAGATGAGGTCGATTATTTTTGTGCCTTGTGCCAAAGGCATGTACAAATGTCTTTTAAAGATACTGTGGTACCCTCCTGAATGGCTGCAGCAGAGGAATATTTCTGATGTATTTAACTGTAGTGATAATGGAACAATACCTTCTCACTATTTCTATAAGTTTTGTGTGGGAAATGAAGTTAAAACTCTTATTTTTTACCAAATGAAGAATCACAAACTAAGGGCAATTGCTCAAAAAACATAATCCATTAAGACCTCTCTCTGGCAGTCCAGGGCTTGAACCTTCATTTGTACCTTCTGTAGGCACAAAGCATCACTGCCAGAAAATGATCTATCAGAAACAGTCAAGTATGTGAATAGGGACCAGCACTAGGATTATTAGTGGGRCTCGGTCCTTGTTAGACTTTTACTCATATTGTTTTTTATTCAGGGAGTCACGTGGGTTGTAAACAGAGTGATCTAGAGAATTCAGAATAGATAAWCAACATGCATAGAATTTCCTTGCTCAAATACCATTTAACATGAATGTACTAGTATCAGGGGAAAAAAAAAACTTTAAAGTTGGACAAAGATTGTGTGCTGATATAGACCATAAAATTTTCATGAATACAGGACATTAAATGTCCAGGTTTCAGTCTGTCTACAACTAGTTATGTATGGGTCACTGTATGTTACTCCTCAGCATCGGCTCCAAAATTAATCCAAATATTCATTTGGAAATGTTACCTTTGAAAAATAGTGGAAAATTATTCTGTATCCTTTCTACTTACTGAACCAAGTACATGATACTCTGTTAATCCATAAGTGAAATTCTTTCTCTTTCCCACTAGGTACAAATTTCTTGTTGGTTCTTATGTTGCTTTGTATTTTTATCTCTATTTTCAGTATGGTGATTAATTGACCTATTGCTTTTAATATTCAGAGCTGCATGACTTTTTCTCATTATGCAATCAGTAAAATTAATGAATGACAGCTCTGCACCACCAGGAGGCCTAGCTGAATAGCAAAGGGACTATAGAAACAGGTTATTTGTGGGTCACTGTCAGGATGGATTTAATTCTATTGCAGAAAATATTTCTTCTAGTATAGAAGAATGTAGTTTAGTGAATATTCTTGTGCTAATGAAAACTTAAATTTATGCTACCTCATATTTGGCATCACTTCAAAACATCATTGCTGCAGTTTGTTCATTTACTTTTGAATTATTTTCAACTTGTAATAACAAGAACTCAGAAATTAGGAAAACTTGAAATCTTAAATAGTGAAACCGATGGCTCCTAGAAACAGCAGTTCAGTTTGGATTAGGGTTTGGAATCAAAGGCTGTTCAGTGGAAATATTTCATTTGTCTCCTGTGGGATGTGCATCAAGACATACGGTTCACAGTATCATCCCTTTTTAGTTAAATCCAGGACTGATTTCCAGACAGAAGGGAATGATCTTTGTCCTCAGCAAGTCTCTGTAGCAGCTTTAAATTAAGGTCCACAGGTAGTGAAAAATGAATGTGGGTGGGTGCCTACATGTTCATATACTTAGTCCAAACTGCATGACCCTAGACATATAAAGTAGAAATTCTCTATCAAGCAAAGCTGAGGCTAACCTTATGTAGTATCATCATCATTTTGCCTTCTGCTAGTTGACAGAAGGTAACATTCTGTTCCCATGTGTTAGAGCCAGTGCTTGCACAGATGTACAGAGATGAAGGGTGATATGATATAAGATGCCAACTCTAGATGGAAGCCAAATTGATCATCAGATTTATCAGAGTCTGCATAGTGTCTGCTGAGTTTGCTACTCTGTCTGTGGATTAGATTAATATCACTTCTGATGGTAGCAATGATATAATGGTAACATCAGAAATGTCTAACAGGTAGAGAAGTACTATTCAAGTTAGCTTGTGAATATTTTGGTTTAATAAAAGAATCCCTGTAAGTGTAAAGAGGAAATGCTTCTTGGGATCATCTGGGGGGAAAGGAGAAATCTCAAGGAATTGCTGAGAAATCACTGCTTGCTGTGTTCTCTGTGGGAGTTAGCTAAGACCAGAGAAGGAAACTATCCTTGGAATTGTGCCATACCCCAAAGGGAAAACTAACAAAGTAACAAAGTGGATCTCTCATATAATATGAGTCTCTACTTCCTATGCTCAGAAGCAGATGTCCTCTCTGGTGAAACAAGAAAAAACTGGACCCTCATGAAAAACTCTAAACAAAACAAATTGCCACTAGGAGATTTAGGATTATTTATGCTAAAAGAGATTACATTGAAAGTTCATTTCATGGGAGGGACATGTGGAGCTGCTGAATGCCACAGCAGTGTGTGGGTGATTTTAAAGAGTGGGAATAACTAGAAGAAATTGGAAGTAAAAGGATAATTATACAAAAAGTGAAAAGAATAATATTCCTAGAGCCATGTATTTTGTGGTCAGTAGAATGAGTTTTCAATGTTGATCAGTTATGATTGGGAAACAAATAATGAGCAAATATCAGAATACTAGAAATACTCATCTGTAGAGTAAAAACCCTGATCTGTTTAGCATCTTGGGATAAAGCATATCTAACCTCATAGAACTGAGAAAGGGTCTCTAACGCTGATCTTTTCTTTACAAAATAGCCTATCATTAGATAGAAGCAAGGAACTATGATGATTTCACACTGTACATGTATAATCACATTAAGGTGATAACTGCACACTTGAAAGTTGGAGAGATTCAGTATCTATTTTGTGAGAACTGTTCTACCAAATGAAAAAAAAAAAGTGCTATTTGTTCTGCTGAAAATTAAAGGTGGATTTATTGGAATATTTGAGCCTTTCCTTATAAGAACAAGGATTTATGGTGTCTGAGATAATAGCAATATTTCCATTTTTTCCTCTTGAAACACAATGCTATACATAAATATATATTAATATCACAATATTCTATTAAAAGTTACTAATCTTCTAGATAAGTCTCAGTCTTAAAAAGTGCTGCCAGACTTCAGTTGAGTTGTTTCCATTAACCACTGAGAGATTCAATTTTCTCAGGATTGTACTTGGAGAGATTGGGGGGTTTGGGGGGGGAGTCAAAAAAACCCGCTATCGGTGAGCTTAGAGTCTGAGAACTAATAAGTATTATCTCCTACCACATCTCAGAGAAAAAACTGTAGAAAATCTTCACTAGAGCTAGGAGAATAATTTTTTTTTTTTTTTTTCAGTTTGGTCAGTGAACCAAAAAATTGGAAAAATCAGTTCAGGTCAAGCCAAATCAGAATTTGTCAATGAAATGAACACATTTATTTGAGTCAATTCGAAGTGTTTTATTTAAACTGAAATGAAACTTCAGTTCAATTTTCAAGTTATTTAACCCTTTTAAGAACTCTTATTCCTTTTAAAAATGCCATTTAAATATAAAGTTTCACATTTTCTTTTTGAAAAATATCATAATATGAATTTTGGTCATCCCTACCTGACATCTTTGCACTGAAGAAAACATAAGGGAAACAACTATAGAATTTGAAAAAAATATTTTTTTTTGCTGTTGCAAATTGATCTTTCTTTGGCAGGAAAAAATGCTTAGATCCACAGCTTGACTCAGTTAAACTAGATGGTTAAAATATGACTTTAGYAGAGTAAGGTACTAAAAATAAAAACTATGATTCAGAACGCCTTTGTTTTAGAGCTGCCTGAATCTAGACATGCCAGAACACTCTAAGTTCCCTGTTTCTCTTGAAAATTTCCTATAAGCCTTTGAGCTATCTCTGCCCAGCAAGTAGAGGATCTGGTTGCCCCTCTGGTTGCCCTCAACAGGAGGAGACTTAAATCCATCTCCTGAAAGAGAACAGTAATCACCCAGATATTGTAAAGAAAGAACATTTTCTTCTTGTCCTGTTGAAGCTGTTCATCCAGGGAAGCAAGGTTCCCTGGGCTGCTGAGATCATTCAAATGGAGGAATGGTACCTAACCTAATGGTTATGGGCGTTATTTGGGGGAGAACTTCCTAGACTCCTTGTGTAGTTATTCCATTGGTATTTAAGGTAAAACATAGAAATAGTTTAAAAAGAGATTGCAACTCAGGATTTTTTTCTTCCTGGAAGCATGTCTTAGCTGCCTTAAGTGCAGCTATTGCTCTCTTGCTATTTGGTGAATGTTTCAATTTTTGCACAGTGAATGTGTTCAAAAGAAGGGGTTATGAATCCTATTCTTTCAGAAAACCTCATAGCCCTATGGCTAAATAATTTTCTTAGTGTTTAGCCAACTTTTCAGACAAGTGATTCAGATTTTCTACTTTTAATTTCATCATGGTTTTAAATTAAAACTAAGCCAGGTTCAGATGCTTTTAAAGAAATGAATTTAATTATCTTTACCTTACAGTGTATAAGAGAGCTTTTCCCCTTCTGACTCAGGGCTGTGTAGGCTCCAGATAGGGGCGGGATCTCCCCTGCTGCCTCCCCTATGGCTGTCTCTAGCAACTAGATTAGCAGTCTAGTGGCTCCTTCCTCAGGCATAGGATATTTTAGATCCAGTCCTGGGACACCTAAAGTTTTTTTTTATACACTGTTTGGAGAATGTTTGTCACTGAACGTTGGATTTTAGATTCTGCTCGAAAGTCTGAATGACTAATTGCATGGAAGACTGAAGGAAGTGCTGAACCTCTGAGTGAAATCATGTATTGGATCTAACTGCTTTTCTTTACTCTTCCCCTGTGCAAATTGTCAGTCAGTTATGAGAGAATAAATATGAAAGTTAACACAAAATATGAAAATTTCTCTCACTATCTTTAAAGGAGAGAAAATGCCTTATGATCTCTCCTTCTGAGAAACGCTAATGATATGGGATACTGTTAGGAATGTTTTTTTCTYCAGCTGTTCTGCCTCCCTAGCAACCTAGTGTAAGTAAAATGAGAACCATTTTGCCAAGTTTCAAGTACTCAAAAACAAACAAACAAAAAACAAAAAGCCTCCTTAAGACAATATTAGAAACATAAGAATTCAGTGTTCTTGACCTCTCACTTATTTTTGAAATATCTCTAGAACAAATAAAAGACATCATGCTTCATAATTCATAATTTCAGAAATTGCTTAATTTTGCCACCCTTGTCAAATTGAGAACTCCTTCTACAAAATGTTTCCTGCAGAGCACAGTCAATAAAGGTAAATGAATTCTTTACAGAAAAAAAMCCCACACAATCTGAGGTTACACACTAGTTTAATCAGTGGGAGAGGGAAATATTGAAATATTATAAATTTCCTATCTCTGTCCACCCAGACACAACAGTGCAGTTCTGACTTGTTCATAAACCCAGCCTGCTCATTCTGCTTACTGTGGCTTTTTGTTTTCCTTATGCTACATGCTCAGAGACTATATTCTCTCTAGAAAATGAACCTTAGAAAAGAAGTATATTTTTGTTTAAAAGGGAAGAATAAAATAATCTAATGTGGGCATTCATGAATTTCAAACAGTTCTGGCGATTTTTACACAGAGAACATTAGAGTTAGAAGTTACATTTGTTGTAAATCTGGCCTTCAGAGGTCCTTGGAGTGAATGGCTTGTCTGTAAAACAAAAACACAATATGAAAACAAGAGGTTGTGGTGTTATGGTAGAGGAAGACAAACAAACCCAGACAAATTACATTCAGTAGAGCAGTGCTAAGAAGAAAGGTAACTGTTAATGTAATTAAAAAATACGATTATGTAGGACTGTTGCTAACCAGGTTACACTATCCCAGCAGAGATCACATTCCATGTGTTGCTTAATGAAATGAATCCTGTCTCTTCAGCTCATTCCCACACTGTATTGGAAAGTCTTACTGCATTTACACATATACTGTAATATAAATGTACAGTATAGAAAGTTGATGTAGGACTTGATGAGCTGCAAATGAGTACAAAGGATTGGATGTACCTTAGCTGCCATGTTTGAGATCTCATTTGAAAGCTTCCAAAATTCAGGTGAGTTTTGATAAAGTCTCCTTGCTCAGACATCTATGTGGCATGGACTTAGAATTTATTTAAGAATTTTGCTGATGATCTCCAAGATGGTAATCTAGCTTCCAGACTGCTGCCTGTTCTGCCCCCCGCCCCCA
The DNA here is from genome assembly GCF_003343035.1 of Apteryx rowi. NCBI lineage: Eukaryota > Metazoa > Chordata > Aves > Apterygiformes > Apterygidae > Apteryx > Apteryx rowi. Next base: position 402,529 of record NW_020451010.1, read on the forward strand.
AAAAAGTGAAAAGCAGTCAACTTATTGAAGAAAAGGTCAGGCAATAATTATGAGTCTGAAAATACACAAGGAGCAGATTATTGGAGATCTGCAAGACGCTTTGGTTTTGGATAATATTTGATTGTTGTTACACTGCTACATTTTTGTCAACAAACTGGACAAGATGTTTTAGGAGAGAAAGAGAGAGAGGAGAGATGACTTCATGTGGACCTAAACTGTGAATAGTAGATCTTATAGTTAATGCAAATCAATGGAAAGATTAATTAAAACAAAAACAAACCCCCCAAAACAAGACAAACTGATTTCTGGTAACTGCTGTTGAGGTAAAAGAGAAGAAGGACCTCCATTTAGAAAGTAAAAATTGAAGTGATAGTGGTCAGTAGGCATCATGTCCTATCAGGCTGGTGTAGATATGTGCAATATGCATGTTAAAATGGGTGGAGTAGGTTGGTTTTGACAGGCTGCAGCAACATTGAGCCCCCAGAGAGATGTCTAATGACCTAGTATTATGAAACGTCATCTGACAGATGACAGAAATGCTGATCGTCTGCAGCACCTGACATGCTCCTCCTACTTGAGACATTCAGAAGAGTGTTTTAGAAAAATACCCAAGAAGGGAAAGAAAAGGAGAAGAAGAAGAATAACTAAAAGAAACCAAGAGGATGATCTTGTCAAACCATGCAAGGAAGAGACTGCAGGGGAATTTGCTTCAGCTGTGGAAAGGTTCAGCTGTAGCTTGTTAAAATCAGAATATGAACAGGGTACACATCGCACAATACATGATGGGCAGAATATGGTAATCACTCTGGCATCACTCTGAATACCTATCTTAAAAGCTCTCTTTTCTTACTGACGTAAGTTGTGTATATATTACTTTATAGGCAATAAAGACCTCGGGACAGCTTCAGGACCAAAATAATCAGGTCAAACTAGCTGCACAATGTTTTTACCTGTTTTCTGAAATGCCTTTGTGACCAGCTTTGAGCACTCCAAGTGGTAATTCTTGGAGGTAATCATGAATCCATCCACGTTTTAAGGCTCACTTCACTAAAGGCCCTAGTAGCTTCTAGTTATCTTATTTGTCTCTGTGGTAGCCACATCATACAGCCATAGTGAGCTGAGGTCTTTTTTGAGATGAGCTCTAACATTGCCTGCTGTAAGTAGAGAGGATTTGTAGAAAGCTTGAGTGGTTTTCATTGGAGCCTCCTGCAAGGAACGAGACAAGACAAGGTGTCCAAATCTGAAGGCAAGGTTCAATGATACTTGCAAGTGAGGAGAATGCATGAAATTCTTTCAGATATTTAAATTTTCTTTTTTTGGAAAGTAACTTCCATGTTGAAATAGCTGTGAACTTTTCTTTAAAATGTTTTTTAAAACTCTACCATAGTTTCTGCAAAATGCATATCTTTCTTTCTGTGAGAAATCTGTAAAACTTATTTGGCACTCTTCCTGTCAGGGAAGATACCAGAATATTTTGAGCTGGGGTTGTTCAATCTATCAGTATTTTATTTTACTTAACTTACCTGAAGTGTTTCTTTACCAACAGGGATTTATGTTGTTCTGTAGATTTTTCAAATGATCTAGAAAATGGGAAGAATAGGCAAGTGTGACGGACAAAGTTTGCAAGAGAATTATTCAGGATTGTCTAACTAACACTTCACTGATGTGAAGAGGTTTGGCTGGATTTTGCAATACAGTCATGCAATACTATGGTAGATGACTTTCACTGTTAATGAACRGTTCAGTCTTCATTATTTCTTACAATGCAAGATTTAGAAAATGCTCTCACTGAATTATCTGGCTGTTGGTGTGAAACAAGTGAAGGATTTTTCACACAGTGCAATGCAATACTCACAGCCATGTGAAGCTATACAAGCTGAAAGTTTAATAGATTAAGAAAGGTACTTGTACAAATCCATATTTATATAGACTATTATAGATTCTGTTATAAGTTTAAGGAATGATAATCACGGTGCTGCAAATTCCCAAACTACTGAGTGCAGGAAACTGAACTGAGGGAGGGAAGGAAGGAGGGAGTTCCAAAAGAATGATCTGTGAAACTTGCCCCATTCTCATATTCTTTATATTTACTCTTCTAGACCCTGGAGAAAGTAGACTAGATGAATCTGGGCTGACTCAGTTAAGCAGTTTAACAGTAAAGTGAATTTTCTATTATAGTGTATATTAAAGTGCCTTTTTATCTTATAGCCCCCTTGTGAGGCTACATCTCTCATAATGCAGTCGGCCACCTCTCTCACCATAAAGCATGGTTTGCATGTAACATGCAGTCTAATCAGGAGCTTACTCTAAGGGAAAAAAGGGAAATTTAGGCTSCTGTCCTGTAGCACCTGTAAGGAAGTACACATGGAGAAAAGCAGTTTGAATGACTGATGTGAATTAACTTGAGTGCTTTTTTTAACAAATAAAAGAGGAACAGCTATTTCAAGTCAAAATATTTCTTTTTTTACAAAAATGTAAAAATACGGTATTTCATCACTTAGTTTTTGTAAAAATGTATTGGTTTTAGTTTGATATACTGGAATAATGTTGTTTACCTTATAGGATCTAATCTTACCTTTGATATTCATGGGTAATTTAGGAATATAATTTGGAATTGTTTGAGTAGTGTCTGCTTACCTGTTTTGGAACTTTCACAATAAATCCATTAAATAGGTTTTTAGACTGACAGGAAGCATTAGTTTGGTAGTGAGGTCCTCAGCTGTGCCTTTACACTTCATAGGTTCAGTGCCTTATTCTTCAAAGAGCTATTTCCCAAAATGTATGCGTTATGGTAATATTAGCAGTGTCTCAGTACCTCAGCTTGCTGTTTGAAAAATGTAGGGGGGGATGCTGTTTGGCAAAAAGTTCTCAAACTGCAGACTATACAATCCCTGATATTATGAATTCCTAGTTCTGGCTGTCTCTGAGCACTATTATTCACAGTGTCAGTTAAAAATTCAATGTTCATTATATGCCATTAGTTGATTAGCACATTAGTATCTTTTCTGCTGACAGAGGGTGAGAATTCCTGATATAAGTCTCCCTGACACACACACAAGATTTTTCCAGATATTTGCATGAATAAATGTTATTTCCTTTTTCATAAAAAATGAATAATAATTTTGAATTGCAGTTCAGTTTTTATCAGGCATGTTGATGTATGCTTTCTCACCTCTAGGCCAGCTGTAATAACACCTAAGAGGAGGTTTTTGGCTTCYGCACATTTTTAGCATGCGTTATCAAGGCCATTATAGGTTGTTTTTCCTTCTGCTATCAAGAAGCTGAACAACAATATAACCAATGACTAATGCAAGAGGACAATTACTGGATTCATCAGCTGTCAATTGAAGCCATATGGTCTAGACACTAGAGAGGTGCTAAATGATGCACTAGTAATTCAGATGCAGAGGAAACCTCTTATAGTATAACCTTGATGCAGGGAAGTTACACTTGTTTTACAGTTGATCGACAGATACTCATTTGCCTGTGGGTGAATGACTTTTCTGGGTAAAGATTAATATGTAAAGTTTCCCAATCCCAGTAATAAACTAATCTTAAAATATTACTTTGTTTTATAACTTATATAGTATTTTTTTAATCTGTCTATTTCTTAGTATCGTAGAATATGAGAGAGAGTCTACTCTGAGTAGGTATTTATCTTCTGATTTCTGAGGCACAGCTTTTGCTTTAGTTAGCACACATCTGCTCCAGATCCTGTGACTGGTATCTACTGGCAGAATAAAAGCTACTACAAACAGATCACCTTTGGGAGAAAGGAGGAATCTTATTTAGGGAATGATTACTTCTTGATCTTCTGTCACTTGTAAAGCATAATGAATTTCCCCTTTTTGTTGGTGGAAGCGGAAAATGTTAATCTTTTCACAGACTAAGTTTTGCTTTAAGTTGTGCAATTATATAACTGCCTGAAAGCTTTCAAAGCTCTTGTGCTGTGAAGCGTGAGTATGCCTAGGAATTTTCTGTCTGAAGTCATAACATGCTTGGAGGCAATAGGATTTATATTATTTCTTTCGGGACCTATGTTATAAGTACTTCTAGAATGAGTGATACTAAGGGCTTGTGAAACAGTAGGGATTGTTCTCGTTTTAGAAGGCAACTTCCCAATTGGAAAAATCCCTGTTATGTTTTGAGCAGGATATGAAGATTTTAGAGGGGGAAAAAAAAAAAAGTGAGTGGGATGGGGGAGGAAGACAGGATTGCTTAAGAAAAAGATGATCTAAGGCTAATTAGATTAGAAATCCTGATTTACCTGCTGCTTTTAAAGGCTACATGTGTATCTATGAAGATACAGTACTGTATAGTACTGAAGTACAGTACTGTATTTATGAAGATACAGCAGTGTGATTTGACTGGTTTCATGTTCTTTCTGCCTGACAGGGTAGTCTTGTTGATGAACCTCTGGTGCCTCATATTTACCTAGAGTAATAAGGGACCGTATTGCAGTAAGGTTTAATTATTATAAAATAGTAACTGTTAGAAAAGAAAAGGAAATTAGTAGTTACAAGCAGGAATAGAAATAGGGTCCTCATTGACATAAGCAGTACTGAAGGAAATTCTACCTTTACTCTGTTAGTTGAAAATGATACTTACCAAGAGACACAAATGGGCCAACCGCTTTTGTATCCTGCAATGGGAATTTTCAATGTGAAGACTTGAGTGATGTTCATTCCCTGTACAATGCCTCAATACAGATTGCTGATGCAGTGGTAACAAATTCTGTCTGGGTTAGTGTTGTTTTATTTATGTCTTTTGCATATGCACTTAGCTGTCAAGGTGTGTATACATGTTCATACAGCCAGAGTTTGGGGTTGGGGGAAACAGGAAAGAGCTCATGCTTTACCAGCCAAAAACAGAGGGGAGCCTGTGCCATTGCACTGATTACTGAGCAGTGGAGGGAAAGAAGAACTCTTCCCCTGCATTTAGGAGAGAAATGGAAACTTTTTTTTTGATCTGATTGCCACCTCACCCCCTCAAACCCCTTATTTAGTCTTTGCATGCAGCAGATTACTTCTATTTTCAGTAAGACTTCCCATAGCTTCTTCCTTTAAAAAAAAATCTTCTTTATGTCATAATGTAGTTTATAACCTAACTTCTCTCTTGGCAGGGAGCTGCCTGCTAATCCTGTTTTGTTCTGTACTTGTTGGTTACTTATCAGTCTTCTCCTGACTTTCAGAGCTGACTCTGTACGACAGCCATGTTACTGATGGCTTGGAAGCTTAGTTTGCTGATGAACACACCCTTGGGGAAGATAGCGATTGCTGAGCTTGGGAAAGGCTCCGAGTCTGTCTGAGGGAGATATGAGCAGGAAAATTAGTGAACAGAAAAACTAGAGGCCTTAATGTAACTTTAATGTATCTCATGTTTTCTCTATGTAAATGCCTGGCTATCTTTTCTGCGTAGTGAATGCGTAATTGTTTGGCATTTGAATCATTTTCCCCTCAAGGAAGCCCTAAAGGTTAAAAGCTTGAGGGGGATGGAAAATGTTTTTATTCTCTCTAATCTATTACTTAATGGTGTTTAAAGTAATACCACCCCACCAATATTAAATATCATGAAAATAAGATTTAGTATGCTCTTGAGTTTGAGTTTTTTTGTTTTTTTTAACATACAAGTAAGAAGTAAAAAAAAAAAACCACCCCCCCCCCAAGCTCAATGCTGTCAACATTAAGTATATTTTGCTTTAGGGATAAACTTTTGCTTCATGAAAAGAGAATTTAATTAGCCATATAAAAATACCTATGTTTGTGTTAAGAGGAAAGCCCTACCAAGAGTTCTGAAGAGGAGAAGGAAAAAAAAAAAAAAAGGAATTATTAAACACATGTAATGTCTTCATATGTTTTCATTTAATGAAGTGCTTTCTTAAATACGAGGTAGCCCAGATTCATCTCTGGTATAAATATATTGACTTTGGAAGGGAGAGAGGGTTAAGCAAGTGGTAAATTAAGCTTGTTTTTTCATATTTGATTTTATTGTTGACTCATTTCTCAGTTGATATTAATAAATCTGGAAAGGGGAAGAAATTGCTTGATTGGCTGCAAACTATTCTGATTACTATCTAAAACTCAGCTATAGATATCATTATGTAAGTTGATCATCAGGGGACTTCAGGCTAGGGACAGCAAGATCAAGTCTAAAGCTGTGTGAGGGAGAGTCTTTCTAGCATGCAAACTCCTTGTGTGTTTTTACGTGTATATGTTTTCTGTTAAAACTGTATCCAGTTATAAAATGCATTTCCTGGTTTGGAAGCTAGTAGAATTAAAATTCCCCTTTCACAAATACTTGGTGGAAGTGGAGGAAAAAAAAAAAAGTTGAATTGAATTTTTTTTTTAATATTTCAGTGGCTCTGTGAAGAGCTTTTGTCATCATGATGAAGAGAAGCCTGAGACTACCCATAAGGATGTGCTGTATACTTGGTCGCTGTGGTGCTGGTTCATCTTGTGCACATCCTCGACTGTGCCTGGTGTATGCTTCATTCTGGAAGCAGTTCAGCTGCTATCAGTAAAACTGTTTTCAGAGTAAGTATTATTTAGCATAATTAACTAAATACATTATGGCTTTTTGAGTATCATTTGCATTCATGATCGTCTGCATACTTCATCTCTCTGTCCAGTTAAAAACAAACAAGTTTTCTTTGTTCTGATATTTTATTTAAGAAAAACTAGCTTTCTAGTGTACTAAGTTGCTAATTTTTGTTCCTATTTGTGTTTCAACTGTAAGAACACAAGGGCAAAGGATGGTGTGAAAATGGATGAACATCTCTATTTTTCAATATAATGTAACAACATAAACTCCACAATCATACCTGCAAAGATAAAATTAGGCAAGACTTTTGCTCTGATTTGTCTTTTTCCTTTAATAGGTTTGTGTCCCTTTCTTTCCTAAAACTTGAAAGATTTGATCTAAAGCCAAATTCATGTTTCCTCCTCTTTCTTGGTGGGGGAAGAGATGAAGGGTGTTTTGTACCCCATTCCATTTCTTCCATTTTATCATAATACCATATGACTGGGTTACCTTAATGCCAGAAACCTGAGAGTCCCTTTTCATTTCATCATACCAGCTGAATTTCTAAACCACAACATTATTTTCAGCAAAACAAAACACTTCTTTCTCAGTGGGGGAATTCGTCTCACTTTAGGCTTCTGTTCCTATATTCCTTCCATAGTTAATGGAGAGAATTAGGGAATGATTTATCTCAGTCTAAAGTGGACACCTATTTTTCCTGCCTCAGTTATCCCAGCTAACTGAACATAGATTGTCATCATTTGGATGATTAGCTCCCATGTAAACCTCTAAATTACTGAAATCTAAAGTTAGGTGAAAAGCTGATGATAAAGTTGGTGTGTTATCATCCCAAGACAAAGACAGGGGCTCTTCATTAGCCTGTATAAACTTTGACCTCAGCCTGTTTTTTATTTTTTGTTTTTTCCCCTTCAAGAGTCACCATAGGTTTAGGCGCTGAATAGGTCTTCACTGATCACCATGCAAAGCTTCAAGCTAGTGTTCAAAATGCTAGCTTCCACTTCTGTCTGGTGTGCATCATTACCAATGAGCCAGACCTAGTGAGACCTGTTTAGCTATGATGACTGCAAAAAGACTTCCTCTACTGAAAATTCAGTGTGGGTGCAATTATGCAGCTAGCTTCAGAAGTGGAAACAATCCAAATAGCTTCTGGAAAGAGCTGATTACTGTAATTCTTGCCTGCCTCGCTGTTATTCGGTTCAGAAGCGTCCCACTCTCGCTAAGATCCTGTTAGCCAGCTCACAGACTACAGCCCAAACCCACGTAATGGTGCGGTTCTGCATGTCTACAGCAGAAGTGTGTACTGCAAAGCTCGCAGCAGTCCCAGTTTGAATCCCATTGCCCATTCAGCCTTAAACCTGCAGTAACCTTGAACTCTAGCCATGTAGCATATGATTAGAATTCACCATGCTTGTGGCTTGTTTATCTACACTTGGAAATAACAGCAGCCTCCTGTAGCACCTTCTCTAGCTGAACTGATCAAATCACCATTAAACAGCTGTACATTTTTTTATTGTGCAACCTACATAATTCCTTCTGTGCTTCTGATAAATACAGTGCTGCTGGGTGAATCTATGATGAAGCCAGCAGAGGAAGCCCTAATTTACTAACAAAACCCTTGAGATTTGTTTAACTCCTGGTATAATGTGCTTGCAAGACACGTGCTTCTTTCCCTCCCTGCCCCTCAGCAGTGTAAAAGCGCCTGATTTTTCTGAAGTTAAGTCTCGTAGGGCAGGTACTGCAGTTGAACTCTCAGCAGGGTGGTTACTAAGGCAATCACACTGGGCAGATACTGACAGGGGAATTTGTGGTGGAACCTCCTGAGGGTGTTTAACCAGAGTCTGGTCTGCAGCACACAGCTATTAAAAACATAGCAGTGGCTTATGCTGGTTTCTTTCTTTTGTACCTGGCTCTCAAGCTTCTGCCTTGAGCAAGCCTTCCCTGCTCCTGCCTTGATTCCTGGCCTGACTGCCTACATTAGTCCCTACACCTGACTTGGTTCATGCTTCCACTCTGCTATTAATGTTTGTTCTGCCTTTTTACTCTGGGTCCTGTGGCTGCATTGGTTCTTGCCCTCCCTCCGTCCCAGTTCCCATTGTTTTCTTGTTTTCTCTTCCCATTCTTTTGGCTCTGATCTTTAGATAACAGAGCTGTCTTGCCCCAAGCTTGAATACCAAGAAAATAACCTTTGGGTAGAAACAAGTGCGTATCCATATCTCTTTGACAGCTTGCCAGAACAGGGACTAGTGGATATGTTAGATGATACTGTGTGATGTCCCTGGTGACCTGTTTTATTTGAACCATTCTAGAAAGCTTTAAAAACGTCAGCAGTGCTGGAGGGAACATCATATGACATGATCTGAGGCAGCTGTGGTTGTAAATGGAGTCAGCTCTGTTCCTGCATATTAATCTCTTCCTGATATTTTTGACAAATTTCCAGAATGACAGCACGCTGGAAGAAGCGCACTGTACAGTTCGCAGACCAAAAAAGCCTTCCATGTCTTGATAGTCCATTCAGGGGGAATGAATGTGTTAAACACTTAGATACAATAACGAATCCCATAGAAAGCTGGATTTCAGCCTTCTATGGCTGACTTGGCCTCTGCCATTGCTTATGGCAGAGTATGAGCAGGAGAAGGGAAAGTGCACTGCTGCAGGTGGGCTTGAAGACAGCAGTATTGCAGACCTCCTTAGAAGTAGTAAATCTTTGTCAGAGCAAACTCCCAAAGTTGTACAGGCTGTTAAGACTTCCCTGGCCACAAATTGTGCTATATATTGGACACTTTCCAGAAGGATATGGAAAAGATGAAGGTACAAATCACTTACCTCAGGAACTGCAAGGCGAATCATGCTTGCATGTTCACATGCTCAAGCAGCGTGTGAACACTCTCAAAGCCAAAACAGAGAACGTAAACATGATGTTCACCAGCATCTCTCAGAGGGTTTCCTAAAGGAGTTGTTTCAGTGTGGGAGTGTTCATCCAAAATCCATTTCATCTGGCTGAGAAGTACAGGAAGTCCAGATGAGAGCATCTAGATAGCCAAAGCAAAAATAAGTGCTATGGGCAATACAGGGAAAACTGTATAAAAAAAGTAAGAGAAAGTGATATTTTATTCTTTCATCCATGCGTACATATAAGGAGAACGGTTAAGTGCAAGTAATATCACAGTTCTGTGGGGCAAACATAGTCTGTAATTACTGATGAACAGCTGACCATCTTTATTCCTCCTGAGAGAGCAGGCATTTTCATTTGGCAGAGGTACTGTAACTCATGCTTGTGAGGTAGTAAAAGCATTGCTGCTGGTGGTAGTAAGGTGGTGTATTATAGATAAAGCTGCTGCATCTACATGTAGGATATATCAAGGGTTGACAAAGACTCAGAAAAAAAATTGGCAGCTCAGAAAGCTCTGAATTTTTTTTTCCTTTTTCCTTTCTTATGTTCCTTCATGTTCTGATTGAGTAGGTGGTAGGTTTGCTACATATCCCAGACCAAACTTCTTAAAAGAAAATGTCAGTACAAGATAAATCCTACTGTAACAGACTGCTACAGGTTTGGCAATCAGGTTCAGTGGTTCATGATTCTGAATAATCTAATTTATCACAGATGTTGACCCTTCGCATTCTGAAGGATGAAGTTAGAAATCACTTGAATCAGACATTTAGTTCATAAGACCTTTGATTTAATTTTCAAACAACAGAAAATAGGATTGTTTTATTTGTTAGAACTGTCAAAGTGAAATTGGAAAAACCAACTTAATGGGACTAATCTCCAGAACCCTTTCCCCTGCACCCCTTCTCAAGGGACTTATATGTTCTGTGGCTTTAACGGGATAATCATAATTGCTCAGATTGCTTTGCTGGGGTGATATTCAGCCTAAATGGCCTTTCAATTCCAATTATAGATATTAATATGGCAGCTAAAGGTCAGAAATTGCTCCAGGCTAGTGCTGTGTCTCTCTCATACAGCAGTAACCAAGAATTTGCTCTGCCAGTTACAATCAGAGGTGTTAAGATAGTGGGTGAAGGTCACAACAAATGCTTCCATAGAATGAATTGAGTTGCAAAGACGAGCAGCTATAAATAATGCTTAATAATGGTTAGATCCATTCTGTTTAAATGATACAACCGCTTAATTGGGACATTCTGAATCATACAAGTCCTCTTAATTAAACAATCTTTACTCAAAATTAAAGGGAAGAGATTGTTTTGCTCTTTTCTCCCATGAACTAAAGCTTCAACTCAACTGGGGGTTCCTCCGTCCACCTCCCCAGTTAATTCCATCACTAACTGCATAAGCAAACCCTTCTGTGGGTAGCTCTGTAAACTAACTTGTTTTTTAGTCTTTGAAAAGTAAATATAAAGTAGAAAATGGATCATGGTTAGAATTGGTTTGTGCATTCATATTTTAAATGCACAATCCTCTTTTGTAAAATTGTATTCAGGTTGAGTTAGTGAATGGATACTATCCTCACACAGGTTTCATAGGCTGAAATCACAGGTTTGGTTTTCACGCAAAAAAGATAATGGACTGTGCACTTCTGTTCATAGCCGATTATACACCTGAAGCGTGATGTGGTTGATAGGTATGCTAATATCTTTACTGTGAATATCTGCTGCAGCCTGGCTTGAAGCTGCTATTCTATGAAGTCTTTTGAGACTGCAGGCTGCCACTGTCTTCAAACCACCAAGAAATTTGTTTGTCAGACACAAATTTTCCTTTCCTGTGCTCCCTCTGTCACAGATGCGCAGGAGAAGGAGAAGTAGTAAGAATACAATTCTCATTTGTCAAACTCTGGGTATTCTTTACTTAGACTGCACTGTTCTCAATGTATTAAGTTAAAATGTGTTCACTGTCTCTACTTATTAAACAAATATGCCCCTGTCGTAGTTTAAAACCTATTCCAGTTTTAGAAATTGGAGGGCAGTGTTCACAGCTCTGAGAGTGCTGGTGGCTCTGGGGCTTGGGGACAGCGGTGCCAGCATGTTTTGGTGCCATACAGCTGAAGAAGTGGTGACACAATCTCCACGTCCGAGTTTGCAGAATGCTAGTTCAGCAATTCCAGCTCCCTTATCCCTCATGCAGCTTCCCATTTCACAGCCAGTTAACTCCAGCTGCCTCTATGGTTGAGGAGAGGATTTGTTCTCAAGTGCAAAGGATAATTTTAATGTCCAGCCTCCTGAGCAATGCGTGGCTTTCACACAACAGTATAATACTTCTGCAGAAGAATCAAAGTCTTGCCATTGTAAGATTAGGTTGAAAGGCTTCCTCAATTTTGGGTGCTGATTTAGGAACTTGAGTCTCAGCCTGCCACAAAAATGCCATAGGATTTATTTTAGGTCTATATAAACTCTGCATTTTCTGAACAGTGGAATTTTAAAAGGCAGGAACAATTCTGAGCGGAGTAAAGATATTGACAGACTATATCTGTGCCTTTTACACTGAATTAATTATAGAACACTACTCATTATCTCTCTTGATCCCAGTACTTTAATTCTCAGGTTCTTCCTAATCAACTCAAGGTAAAGAGGAAAAAGCTAGTACTTGAAGATGCTTCAAAATCATATATATTTTCTAAGATTAATTCTCTGTTTTATCTGTTTTCCTATGATTATGATCTTAAAACTGTCTTCAAACCACTGATTCCTCTCATTTAAAATATGCATAGGTCAGCTTATACATACACAAAACTAATTTCATTTTGCCATTCACAGCATCGTCAGGACATTCAGGAAAGTTTTTTTTTTTTTTTTTGGTTTGGGGATTTTTTTCCTCCTCTCCACCATATATAGATAGGTCTTTAGAAAACCCTAACAAAAGTAACTTTTTATTTTTTATCTCAGTACTACAAAAGACAGTATTGTCTGAAGGTTTATCTTTACTGAAAACTCACTTATGAATTTCAGGAGTGCTCAATTTTGATCAAATTAGTGCAACCAAAAAAAATTGACTGGACAAAGGAGAGGAGCACTGGTTTCCAGATTTATATTTTGTGGGTCTTTAATGCTCTTTTGCCCCCTTGAGAAGTGAAATTTTTAAAAAGATTCATTTCTCATTGAAATCTACATTTTCATACAACCCTTTTTTAGGTGAAAATTATCTGTCAGTGCTACATTAACCCACATTTGGTTACAGTGAGGACTATATTCTGCCAAGGATGTCAAAATACCTTGATCATAATTCTCCTTTTAATAGGCTTATCAAAGGGCTGTTACCTCTCCATTTCTGTTATCCTGTTGATGTGTTTATTGGCGAATATTGGATTATACACCAGAGACCCTCAACAAGAAGTTCAACTTGTCAAAATCAGATGAGAGTCATGGTAGCTACGTTGTTTTCATTTCTATCTTTGATATCTTTGATATCTCTTGCATTCTTTTTCATCTTTTCTTTTTGGTAAAACAAAAAATCCCAAATAAATTAACTGTTTGTTGTTGTAGAGCTTATTTTTATGGACTGTTCTATTCTGTTTGTTCCTACATTTATCAGTAAGAGTTGTAGGGGCTTAATACTTTTCAGTAGCAAATGGCACTGTTTAGGAGCAAGCTTTTAAAGCCATATTCAGAACAATAATTTAGAGAGGGAAAAAGCCTAGCAGTCAAAAAACTTGAATTCTCAAGGCAGGGTTAGCTTTCTTTCATATTGTAATGGAGTTTTGATTACTATACCTTAATTCCATCTGTCCAATGTTGGGTGAGTGCTAAAGACAGACTAAACTTGCATTTAAAGTCTCCTCAGAAAAACAACAACATTAGCTGTGCCATCCTCTCTCCCTGATGCTGCACTGCAGTGTTAAAATTGGGTGCAAGCCCAAGTCATAGTGTGAATAAAAGGACTGCATCACTTCCTATTAAATAAACTTGTGATAACTTACTCCTTCAACAGATGAGAAACAGGTTATTAATACTTTAATACTAGTGCAAGAATAACAATGAACCTCTGTTGTTCAGTATTTTAAATAGTATATTACTAATGAACAACCCCAAATTTAGGCTAAAGGATGATCTCATAAGATCTTTCAGCTCTTTTTTTAAATAACACTTGTTGTTATAGCAAACTGACATTACAAAATATGGACAAATTTTGAAGAACTGCATGTATTTATTGAGGCCATTTTCATTAGTAGGCGGTAGCTATTTACATGTTTTGCAATTTGAGAAATGCTGGTCATCTCCAAAAAGCAAGAAAGCACAGTGCCTAAAATGTTTCCAGTTTCATGATTTTATTTTAAGCTTCATTCTGTTCAGTGGGAAAGGCGCTCTCCTTGAATACTCCAGCTCCTTGAATCATATTGTAAGGTATGAACACCAGCTTCCTCCTTCTGAAAGGAAGTTGAGAGCCCTTTTATCTTCTGAGCAGCTAGAAAATGCAAAACCTCCAAAACCAGAATGCAAATCCTGTTTGTCTTGGTTTGGTTTAAATATTTAATGAAAAAAAATCTCAGAATTTATGAAGACAGTGTTGACAATGCATATGTGTACGCATAGATAGATAACATCCTCCTCCTTTTGCATTGTGGTTTTCTGGCCCTCTGGAGACCAGGACGTGTCCCAGAGAGCAGTGGAGAATGTGGAGCTCTGTGGAAGGGCTGCAAAATTAAGATTGGCAGAAAGGAAAAAAATAAGGGAATCAATCCTATGTGGACAAGTGTGTTGCTGGGTTATTCACCTATATCATTGCTCACTTTGCCACTTTCATTAACTAGYTGGAGAATGGGATTCCACTGAGATGGGATCAAAAAGCAACAATATATTAAACACCATTTAAAATTAAGGAGCATAGCTGAGGAGGCTGATTAGAAGAAGGCCTATTGGTTAACACCTTATTTCTGAACTACACTAAACCAATGTTGTAGACTAGAATTTACACCTGCCTGACACACAGATGGATTCACATTACTTTTTATTATTGTCATAGCTTTTAACTGGAAATATTGCTTCTTACATGAGAAGGTACAGTAGATTTAATACCTGTGTATATTATAGAAGGTTCTCTGCATAACTTATTGCCAGTCCGACTCATAGATTTTAAAGGATGTTGGAATAACGTCACGATTTTAGAAGCTGGGAATAAAGTACCATCCCTTGGATTGCAAGGCATCGCTCTGATTGGCTGAGTCAGTCATGGGACAAATAGCTACCGTGTATTTAGGAGGGTAGTATTTCTAAGTCTCATCTAGCAAAGGAGTGTTTCTTAGTCACTTTGTACATTTGATCTTTAAACAGAGCTATAAAACTAGAGATTTATTCTTGGAACCTGTTATACTTTTGTAGCATTTGTACATGTGGAGAGGGGTGAGCACTGAAACAATAGTTCTAGGTGCATCTATATCTAAAGTGTATTAAAAACAAAAGCATACATGGTTGAGTCACAGAAGTTTGCTCACTGTGTAAATCACTAGTTCCCCACATCCCTAACCATAGTAGCTTTGATTGATCAGCTTTTGATCAGCTGCTTTGGATTACCAACATCTATTTTACTCATAGTCGATATATATATTTTTAATTAAATTATATTCGTAGGATAGTTATCTTAGTCTTCAAGGCATGTTCCTTTTGTACAACTTCTTTTCTCTTTTCAGCAGTCTAGATGCTGAAGAGAATACTGGAGGAAGAGAGAGGTACAATCTTATTGCCTTTTAAAGAAGTGCACCATGTAAACATGAGATCTGTTTTTTGCTCTTCTAGAGTCAACTTCAGAACTCACATTTTTGATAGCCCTTTTCCATGGGGCAAGTGCTGATGGACAGTATTTTAGAAATGACAGGAAACTGCTTTATCTTCTAGGGCCACCTAAGTAAAAGAATCAGGAAGAACCTCAAAAAATAGAAGTGAAATTATATATCACCRTCCAGGAGGACAAGTTTTAAAGTGATATGTAATTCGGGAATGCGCTAGATCTGATAATTTCCAGTATATAAAAAACAGAGACATACCTTTGAAGATTGATAGGTCTGCGTATATGGTAAGGTTTATAGCAAAGCTTCAGGCAAACCAAGTGAGAGTTAGTCTTCTGTTGGGATTCATGTAGGTTAATAGTTCTTTTTCACTGACGTGGTAAGAAATATGCATTGTTTCAAGCTGAGAAGTTCTAATGGCATAAAATATAATTGTGTTAAATATTTACATTGGATTTTAATGAATTTGATGATAGTTTAAGTTCAGTAAGTCTGCTAGTAAAGACAAGGCTTTTTTCCAAACTGGAAAAGGATGAATACCTGTATGTACACACACATGCACATATATACAGATATATATATCTATATATACATATGTATATGTATAAATGGCATTTTTATCTTTTAGAAAATTTATTCCTGCATACAACTGGGTAATGCTCTAAAGGTCTCAATGTACAAATGGATGCGATTGTGTCTACCAAAAAAGAAAATCTTTAAAACATGTCCTAAAATACTTATGTGGAGATTTTATACAAGCCACTTAACAGGTTGTTGCTTTTAAATGTTGTCAGATGGAAGCTACATGATCTCAGGCAGCAACTTGTCAGGAGAGGTGAGCTCAGCCTCTGGCTCTTCCTCTTCTGTCCAGCCCATTTATGCTCTTTGGGGAAGTAATTAGTACTATSTATTCCAAGAGTATTTAGCTCAGTGGGTCCCACTCCTAACTGGAACCTATAGGTGTTGTGGTAACACAAACAATTGTCGCCCTGATCTAATGAAGAGCATACTCAGTGGAGGATATGACCCAGAAGTAATGCTTTGTGGCTGTAGTTTTGTGGAGGCAGTTGTGGGCAGTCTTTGGAAGCATCAGCCTTTCTTCCTCCCCATAAAGAGTGGCTTGTAAATCATAATATATTTCACAATTTAGTTCCAGTCTCCAGACTCCTCTACCTCTGAAGCACTGTATTTAGCATGTTAATTTAAAAAAGAAAAGCAAAACACCACTGGTCCACAAAAAACACACCAGCTGACTTCTAAAAAAGAGCTTTCTTTTTTGCTTACAGAGGCCCAAATTYTGGATTAACTGCATTATCTGTAGCCAAATGGCTTTTTTTATAGGCCTAAAAGAATCTCAGTATGTAAGTGTTGTTCTGCACAGTAATTTGCCCCAAAAGGAGAAAGTTTGAAGATCAGTACCTAAAATTCCACAGATACCAACTTTTTAAGTTCAAGAAAAGGAGGGACATGACGTTTAGTCTGTGTGCCTCAGCACCTGTCTTCCAGAAGAGCTATTAGTTTCATGTATGCTAAAGTCACCAAAAAAGTCATGAGCAAACACATAAAAATTATATTTCTATATGGCTTGAATATATAAAAAAAAATATTTATCAGACCAAACACTCCTAAAATAGACAAGTGAAACTAAAATTATGTRTTATTATTAAAATGAGCATAGTTTCTTCTCACAAGAGAGAAACTACCGAGAATAATTTTGATTACAGGAAGCACCTCTCTCCGTGGTTACTTTTTTAGTATATTCCTTTCTGATTTTACAAAGAACTATAGTTGTTTAAACATAGCCATTATGCTCCATTAAAATTTAAACGGCAGTCAAACGTCATTAGGGTCGAGTGGTTAGGCAATCAAAAGTTAGAAACTTCTGGAACTGTGATCATTTGTTTGACCTTGACTTTGCCCTCTTATACGTGTGCTTTTTCACAGACTGTAGTTACAGTTCACTAGTGTTTTTTAAGTGACCTCTGCTAACTCTGTATGTAGGCAGATGGTACGTAGTCAATTTAGTATTTGATCAAATTCACGATTCAAATGAATTTTTATAGAATGTGTGAAAACTTCTCACTAGAAGCATCTCGTAGAACAGAAAGGATGATCCAGCGGCAGCAGGGAGGAATCTTTTTGAGATGTAGAGTTCACATACTGAAAACGCAATTTTTAGTGACCAAAATTATTCATTTGATCTTCTTCAAGATCCAATTCAAAGATTAGTTGTACATCATATAAAGCAAATTCCATACTTTTTCAGTTGCGGTCTTTGGAGCACAGCTAACAGAGGCAGCGAACAGACGCAGCAGCTTGCGCAGCAGTTCGCGCAGAAGGGYGCGCGAAGGGACCTTCGTTTCTTTTCCCTGTGGTGTACGTTTCCTCAAGTATGGTCGTGACACGCCGCACAGCGCGTTCCCCAGTGGCTGTTGGAGTTGCTGTGTCAGAGGCTGCGACCCAGACCGACCCTCTGACAGYWGATGCRGCTCTMCAGGTCTCAGGCTGCAGGGAGTGCTTGGGGCCTCTCCGGGAGGCCTGGGCTGGCAGYCAGCTCTCCTGCAGGAGGTGTGCTGCTGTTGACGAGTTGTGTCATCAGGTAAGGGAGTTACGGGAGGAGGTC
>NW_020451011.1:0-114887 GCF_003343035.1 Apteryx rowi
TTCACTGTGAGGGTGACAGAGCACTGGCACAGGTTGCCCAGAGAGGTTGTGGAGTCTCCTTCTCTGGAGATATTCAAAACGCGCCTGGATGCAATCCTGAGCAATGTGCTCTAGGTGACCCTGCTTGAGCAGGGGGGTTGGACTAGATGATCTCCAGAGGTCCCTTCCAACCTCAGCGATTCTGTGATTCTGTGATTAAGGTCTTGGAACAAATTTGAAGTTGGCTCTAGTAATGTTCCAGGAACTGGACTTGAAAAGTGTCCGTGTTAGATTCTGTCTGGCTGTGTGTGCTGGTGTCTATTTGCAGGTCTATTTTTCCAGAATGATTGTACCTTTCAGATTGGTGTTTGAGTTTTAAGGGAGTTGTGGGGACTTAAATTCTTGGTACAAGAGAACTGCAAGGATATAACATCTATAATAAAGCATCCCATTTATCCACTGATGCCTGCATTTTTTGAATTATAAAGCACTTAGGGATGTTCAGACAATCAGACAGCTGAGTTAGCTAAACATTCCTCACCTTATTTTTCTGCATAAATACTGAAATAGGTACTGGAATGAACCTTCCCAGCTTGCTGGTTTTAACTCTGGGATCATTTTAATATAAAGTTAAGCTGTGGAGAGAAGGAGAAAATATTTTAATATTTACATATTGCATGAATTCTGGTTGTCAGCCTTGTACAGGCTTTTCTGGCTTAGCAATAGAATTTGAATAGCAGGAGGAACACCCCCTACTATAAAATCAGCTGGTTTCAGACATCACCAAAAAGGACCTCTGGAGCTACTTTGGTAGTTTGTTTCCTTATGCTTTCAAACCAAAAGGCTGCTAATATATGTTGCCAATTACTGAAATCTGCAATATTTTTTAAATAGTACCCAATGTACTTTTTGATAAAGCCTAGAGATATGCTCCCTATTTTGATGAAGGACAGCAAAAGGGACGGGGCAAAAACTGCAAACATTAAATGATCAGGTCTGGTGTTATCAGATTAATTTGACTTCGGCTGGGGAGAGGCATTATGTTGTTAATGCTAGAGACATGTCCTATCATTTTGTTGGTCCAAGTCTTTAGATACCCCTAAGCCTTTCAGTCTCTGCTAGCTTGGGCTACCTGAAAGAAAGAAAATCTGAAAGCAACTAATGCAACCCTAAGTTAGCCTGGGCCATGTATCTGTACTGGATATGCAGAGACTGTTCTAAAGAAGCACAGCAAACCTTGCAGGCTTTAGCCTTGTTATATAAATCTCATTTAAATCCCACTTCAATTCATGTTGAATTCCCTCTTTCCTTATTAAGTCCCAAGAGATGCTCTGAGTAAATAAAAGCTGCTGCCTTCTTAATCACCCTTCAACTCTTCCTGTCAGATCAGTATTAGTGATGTTGAAGGGCAGTGCTAGCCATGTCATAACTGTGTGGTAGAGAAGTGGCCCAACAGACTGCTTCTCTGACCAGTTTTACTAAAGATGTAGCTATCTAGAATCTGATAAGAACAACATAATATGCATCTATATATACATATATATGTATGTATGTAGGTATGTTAATTGCAGTTTCTCCAGGCATGGATCACTCATTAAGGCTGTACAAAATTAAGAGAAAATATTTCAGGCGAGAAACTTGACTGGCTGGCGAGTTACCCCAGGAGGTTTAAAAGGTCTGAACGCTCCCTCAACCTTTCCTGCCAATCATTCAGAAACTAAACAGCCTCATCTGTCACTCAGGAACTTTGTCTAGCAAATGTTTGCTTGCCTGTTTATTTTCTCACTTAGGGTTGAGGTCACCTGCCCTCCTTTTAACTAATCAGAGGAGACAGCAGTAATCAAAGCATGAGATGTGTGCTCCTGAGACATCTTTTCTGAATAGCCTGGCAGTACAGCCTGCCTGCATGTTCTGCAAACTTTGCAAAGTAATGCAGGCGTATACAAGTACAGAGAAAAGAAAGGGGGAGAATGAGCAAGCTTTTTTTTTGCTTCAAGATCCAGCTAGAAAAGAGGAAAGACATATTGCTGAATCTTACATGCTAGCTAGGAAAACAGGGTTAATATTTACCGGGCAATTTCCTATGTGCTACAGGAAAAACTGTAGCTGGTTAATAAAATGGTAGCCCTTCACTGGAAAAGTAAACTGATGTCCTAGCACAGAGATAAGGTGCAGAAGGTAGGTGAAAGTGCTTGTTTTTCTAAAAAGTAAATCAACTTCCTGACTGCTTGTTGTCCTTAAGGGACTATCCATAAGACAGCATGCCAGGCTGGGTACAGTTACCCATTTTGTCTATTTGAAACTTCTTCTGCTGTACAGTATTGTTAGGCTCTGCTAAATAGCATTAAATAGTTGTYATGTCCTGCCTTAGAGATCAATGCATTTCAGCATTGACTGAAGCTATTACTGTGGAGTTGACTCTTAAAGATCTTTATATTGTGGATGAAAGGTTCATACCTGAAAGAAGGGGCACTGAAAGAAAGCCAGAGTTATCAAGGAGAGGAAAGAGCATCTGACATGCTTGCCCTTTGCTTAGTAGCGGAGTAGGCAGACAGTTTTGCATTACCTTACAGACCTCTGCACATGCTGAAAGGATTTAAAGGATCCCAGTGTCAGCCTGCTCAGTCAAAATCAAGACTGATTTTTCTCTGTAATACTATTGTTGTGATGAATCACACATTACTACAATTAGCAGAGAGAGATACAATTACTCTTTTGAAGCAGTGGCTGGCAAACAATTGCCTGGGACACCTAGGCCTGATAAAGGCAGAAAAAGAATGTCATCAGGTATGGAGAGACAGGAGAGACGTCACAAAAAAACTGCTGAAAAGGAACAAAGGAGAATAACAAGAGAGGAAATGGCTTGTAACTGGACATCATCAGAAATGGGGAACTGACTGAGACGGGCCTTTGGTCTGAGCAAGAGTGGCTGTTCTCATGTATAAGAGGCCCCTGCTTGCTTATCARCAGCCACTTGTATCTGATGTTGGCCCCTGAGAATAAATACAAAACCATTTACAGAAAGACTGATACGGTTACTGAAAAAAGATAAGCTATACTGGAGAAGGCTTAACCACTTTACCCAAGGGTAGGAAAAATGCTCAGCAAAATTGAAAGGGGGGAAGAATAAAGACATACAAAGTGAATGAGGAGACAGTTAAATGAGAGGAGGAGAGCACAGGCCATCACATGGGTTTGAAGGCGGCAGCATAGGACTTATCTTTTATCCTACTCTCCTGATACCACTGCATGGCAGTCCCCACACAGTTGGCTTCTTGGAAGGGAGAGTAGGTTTTTTCTTTCTTGTGCTGTTTTTTCCTAACCTGTTTAAAGAATGATGCTGAGATGCTATGCAAGCCCTACCCTTTGAAATTCAAGTTCTCAGTGGAGAAGGAAGAAAACTTTGAAATAATACAAAAAGGAGACAGAAAGCATTTTCTATTTATACATTGTATAAATAAATACAGTGGGATCTGTATCTGTCCTTAATATCTTTACGTTATGTTTCCAGATAGCCTCTTACTTCCCCCATTGTGAAGACATGAGTACTTCTGATGCTTCTGAATTTCTTATGATCTTTGTGGACTAAAATTGCTTGGAGAGTGTAATCTCTTACAGTTGGCAGGACAGTTTATCTGAAAGATCTAAAGCAAAGACAGTGCTTGCACCTGCTATGCTCAAAGATACACCTATAGTCATTGAAGACTTGCGTCATCACGTAGGCTAAATGTGGCCCGGCCCTACTCAAACACTTAAATTTTGTCAAAATTTGATTTGATGGTGAATCTCAACCTACCAGCACAGACTGATTAGAGGGCTGACATGTTGTTTCCACTGTCCTCCCATTTGACTGGAAGCCTTCATTGTTTAACTTGCTGTCCTTTTCCAAAAATCTCAAACTGGACCTGCTCCTCCTTATCTTATCCCACCTTAGAGGTGCCTCAGCCTAGGGTGCGCAAGAGAAGGCAACCTCATGGCTACTGTAAGCAACTCCAAGGGTATGGCCACACAGGACCCTCTCAATTGCTGGAGTGTATTTCCTGGAAGAGCAAAGACAAACCAGCAAACTTGAAGATAACAACTGTCACTGTGAGCCCTGAGCCATGYGCCATGCTCCTTTGCTGCCCTCTACTGCAGGGCTCGGTATAATTCCCCTAAACTGGCAAAACCTGGTATTTCACCAGAAAGCCAGGGCTGCCAGCCAAGGTAGGGCTTGAAACCTGGGGAAAACACTGAGAACTCGAGAAGAGATGCAAGATGATCATGATAGCACAAGAAATGGTACTTGTTACGGGTAACTGTCCCTTGTAGAAATCAAGATAACAGCAAAATCACTTTTCTAGAAGGTGGAAACACACTAAAGTCACATTTTTGGAGCCTCAAAATTTGACCTTTGTGCTCCTTGCACAGTATTAAATTTAACAAGTGTTATGTATTTTATGTCTGAAGATGATTTATTTTCTAGTTAAGAGTCCATAAACAGGTGGAAACTATCTATATAACAAGTTTTGTGATGATATTAATGCAAAATAATTTTCACTGAGCTTTAAGCTGTGACTATAACTTCACACTGTTTTGCCAGGGCATGAAAACTAGAGAGCACATTTGAGTACAAATATGCCATATGCTGACTTATTTTCACTATTCAAGCTTAGGGGCTGAGGCTTAGGAGTGAAAAAAGTCTAGTATCTGAAATAATAATAAAAAAAGTCAGGCTGTAAACCTCCAAACTCATGGATTTTTTATGCAGCAAAAGGCTTTTGAAGACAGCAGTATACAGACTGCATACAAGATGCTGGGGTCTAACCACAGGATTGCACCTGCAGTTCTGAGCTGCAATTTTTTTGAGTTTCAATGGTTTACTGCAGGGGGATAAAAGCTATAAAGACTTTCCTTTTGACTGAACTATTTGTTACAGGATCTCGGCCCTGAACACTTGTAGCACGGATGGCGTGACTTGCAAATTTTGTTTCCCTTCTTGTATCATTTGCCTTATCCAACTCCTCCATACCCTAGTAAACGTTTAATAAAAAGGAAGTTCTCACCGGCTTCTTTTCCATTCACAAACAACACCAAGAGCTTCCTCGTGTTGTAGCTCCTCTTTATTTCCCCCCACAGGCAGTCGTAACCAGCTTTACATTTTTTAAAACGCTGAGAACCGCTGGGAGGAGCGGCGGGAACCCCTCACAGCCCCAGCCCCGAAGTGCCCCAGGGGAGCAACACAGCAAGCTGTACCAGCGGCGCAGCAGCTCCCAGGGCCGGCGGCAGCCACCGCCCGCTAAGCGCGTCTCTCCTCGGGGGTGAGCCCGGGGCAGGAGGCGGCGCGCGCCCCAACGGCTGCCGCGACGCGTCACCAACCGCCGCAGCAGCGCCGCTGCCCCTCCCCCCCTTCCCGCTGCTGAATCCACCGCCGAGCAACGGATCGCAGCGGCGATCGATTCCGCCGGCTCTCCGCCAGCCCTCCCTCCGCACCCCCCCGGCGCCGGCCCGCAGGTAGCGCAGCAGCGGCATCACCCCGCCTTCGCGCGGGCGGGCGCTGTTGCCGCAGCCCCGGGGAGGGGTGAAAGGGGCCGCTCTGACCCCCGGGGGCGGCGCGCCGCCAGCTCCGCACCCTCCTAACGAGCCCTTCTCTCTGTGCTTTTTTTTTCTTTTCCTTTTTTCTCCTGTTTTTGTGTCCCAAGCAGCGCAGTGAGGGGCCATGGAGCGCGTGTTTACGCCGCTGGACTGCCTCCTGCCCGCGGGTACGGTACCTCCGTGCGCGCGGCGCTCCCCGCGGAGCGGCGCCAACGGCCGCAACGGCCAATGGCCGCCTGACCTGGCGGGGTGCGGCGGGGGCTCGCAGCGCTTCGGCGGGGGAGGTGACACCTGGCGGCGGCGCCGCCGCGGGCGGGCGGGCGGGCGGGGAGCTGCGGCGCGCCCCCTGAAAAGCGCTGTGAAAGCGGGTGCAACCCAGCTAGGGGGGCACGCCTCTAGTCTGAGAGAGGCAGGTCCTCCTTCAACACGACTTACGACCTGGAAAAGTTTAAACTAAGCTGAGATAGCAGGTGTGCCTAGGTTTGCCTAATCCCCCCCTTCTTTTGTTGTTAAACCATTGTAACTTACCATTTCAAAAACAGACCTCAAGAATTCTTTACATAAGGAAGTTGTATCGGCTTAACYGAATACATGGGCATACACTTGACATTTACTATGTCCCATACCTGGCATACATTTGAAGTTTATTTTGCCAGGTATCATGTGGTACTGCATGGTCGGCAGCAGGATGAGTGCATCTGTTGTTGTTTACCCTGGCCCAACTGATGTGCAATAACAGGTTCAACTTTTGTAATTAAACCACTGTGCTTGTTTTTAAAACACTTAAATGAAAACAATGCAAACTCCTGTCTGGGCGTTTTGTTTTGAGGGGCTGCTTSTATCAGCTAAGCAGCAGTACCATTCCTGTAAATCAGCAAAACAGAAGTATGCCATACCCAAGCTGAAATTTTTATGTAGTTTACTACCATTTAAACCCCTTCAGGTTTAATTGATACCTTCACTTAAGTTGGCACAGTTTCTTGGGTTACTCCAGTAAAGTTTATTTTTTTGTCTGGGGAATCTGTGGACTGGCGTTCTTATTTCTTGATGGGGCTTGAAATATGCTACCTGCGAGCCATGCCTTTCCTCTGTTCTTTGAACCCACCATATGTATCTGGCCTACCTCTTCAATTCTGCAAGGCAAAGCTTTTAGTTTTTTAATTTTTCCTATTCTTAAGCTCTTCTTGTGTATTCTATTTTTGTTTACTTTTTTTGAGACCTGAGAGGCAAGCGTGATTATGAATCTGTATCACTAATCCCACCATCTGTATATAAGGATAGAACACATGTAATAAACACAGGTTTATGTAAGTAGCTTGTAAACTCTTTGGAATAGGCACCTCTTCACTGTGTTTGTGCAGTATTAAATTCAGTAGGACACAACTTGCTATTCGGTATGATCCCTTTATAATAGTAAACATTTTTCTATAAGGTGATTTTTAAAGTTACATAAAAGTTAGTTGGTATGATGGCTGAATTTTAACTTTCATTGCTCTTTTCTGCTCTGTTGTGGCACACAGTGACTTACTTAAGCTGCTGTGGTCAGGTATGTGTTGTTATTTATTTACTAGTAAAAAGAGATYGAGGAAGGGGAGAGTTTATCGAAAATATACACTTTTACCATTTAGGTACATTTTTACACCTATCAGTTTAATTAAGAGCATATTTAAATATTTCCCAGCATTTCTTTTAATTGTGCTTTGCTCTAAATTTTAGAAGTTTTTTCACTGATTCAAATCAGGATATGTTCAAACCTATTAATAGGTAAAGTTGTATGCAAGATGTTTCTACTAGAAATATGTATTAACATTGTATAAGGGTTTTTGTTCATTTGTTTTTGGGGCTTTTTTTTGGGGAAGAACAGGTATCATCTGTTCTTCTGTATCCTGTATTCTAAGATAGTTGCTTTTCACAGGCATTTGTGTGTTGGTGAGACTACCATATGTCCCCACCCCCCAGTTATGTCTGGTTGGAGTTTGAAGACTTGGTATCTTTATTTACTGTTTTCAGATGACCCACAGCCTTGTCAGAGCAGAGGCTTCAGCTGGGTTGCAAGAAGTTTGCTGCGTCTAAACAAATGGCCAGTGCAAGTAGACGATTCAACTTGATTATACGGGATAGTGTGCATATGAAATGCACTGTGGTACTGCATCTAAAGCCCACATCTGCATCATTATAGGCATCATTACCAGCATTTCAAATCAGTGTAGCCTGCTCAAGGTATGCAAGGCTGAACAGACTTACTTGGCAATTTTGCAGTTTAAAATCTGATAGCCCACTTTTGGAACTCACAGTTAAGGTTTTCAAAGCTGGGTAGATAAAATGGGGTTTCTAAATTCTTCTTGAAGACATGCCAGTAGTTGTTACCTTTGTTAGCTTCAAAGGGATATGTATTTAAGCATCTAAATAATAAAATTTATGTAGATCATGACACATCTTAGAGATTAGATCTGAGGTTACAGAATAAACTCTTGAAAGGACTTTGAATTACTGCAGACCTTCAGGGGGGTGCACGCTGTATATAACATTTCTGGTCACTTTCTGAAACCCTGTGCAAAGACAGTGGCGAACTGTAGGAAGGAGTGTAAAAGGCTTACCAGCTATGTGTGGCAGTTATTAGTTATTTTTCTTTTTTTGGATGTTCAGAAATTACAATGCTGACATTTACAAGAATAGAATAAATACTTATGGGTGTAGGAACCTAATATTAGGTGCCTGATTTTGAATTTCAGGGTCACATGCACCTCTGTAATTTTAATCAGTGTAGTTAGTGTGAGTTCTTATTTAGATATTGGATTTTGCACCAGCCTATATGGTACCTGATTGAGGCCCGAGTAGTAGAAATTTGAGAACTGCTGTGCTAAACTAATACAGTCAGAGCCTCAGAGATTTTGAGCATTATTCAGTCAAACAGCTGGAGAGCAGTTTAAAATCASTGGGCTACAGACAGAAAGCTGTGCTGTGCACTTCAGAATTGTGTTGATTTGCTTAACATAGTTTAGAATGGATAATGAGTTAGAATTTAAAAGCAGGATTGAGCTCTAAATTTGAGTACTGAATGCTGAAACAAATATATTTTCATTTCCTCATGAAATGAAATCACAGAAGCTCACAGAAGTCCCCACTGAAGCCGTGTGTGCTGCTGTGAAAGGGCTGGGCAGAAGCTTTGCAGGGCGAGGCTGTGACGCAGTTGTAGAAGGCTGATGGTAGATGTTGTCACACTACAGTCTGTGAATCATTAAAAGAGGGGCTGTGTTTCTTCTGGAGCATCCTTTGATGGACTAGCCATTTCCCTGCTGCTGTTTATATCCTTTTCTTGCACTGTCGTTACCACCTGCTGCTTGTCCCAGATTGTGCTGCAGGCATTTATGTGGGGGGACAAGTGTTTCTATATATATATATATATATTTTTTTTTATAATACCATGAATTTTAAGAGCTGCGTATACCATGCTTTTGACTGCTTAACAGTGGAAACACTGCTGCATGCTTTAGGAAGGTTACCTCTGAATGCCACTTGGAATTTTTTAGTAGTGCAGAATGCCAGCTCTGCTTACTAAGCCATGTTTTGTAACAGGGAACTTTTTACATTGTGTTCCAAAATATGGCTGGATTCTTGTACGTCTCCAAACATAATTCATGCCTTTTTGCCTTGCAGAGTCCTTAAAATGCAGCTTATTATTGGTTTTATCAAGTGGAGTGATATGCAGAAGGAGGATATCTTCCTTGRCTTATAACCCAAGACCAAAGGGGCCCAGGAGTGTCTTGTCTTGTTGAGGAGGAGGGACTGAAAAGCAGAAACTTATCTGGTCCTTCTGCTCTGTTCTGTGGCTCACAGAGGGCTCATGGGAGCTGAGCTTCTTATGACAGACAAGGAGCATGTGCTATTTGTGAGTGTTGGTTCCCCTTTCCATCTCCTTTTCTCCTCCCCAGTCCTGTGACAAAATGTGCTCATGAACTATGCTTCATTGGGAGCTAGTGGGTGATATTTGGTCTGCTGAGAAGAGGATGAGCTTGCCATTTTTCATTTTCTCTTCTTAAGCTTCATGAGGTTTTGTGATTTCTTCAAGACAGCCCTTTTAAGTATATCTGGATGGATCAGCAAATTGACAGTTCACCTTGAAATTTGGCCTTTCTTTGGCTCTGGTTTTGAGGACCAGTGAGGCACGTGCAACTGCACGGAGTATGGCATTTTGGGGATCACTTAGGAATATGAAATGAATAGGGCTTGACTGGGTATCAAGAGGTGTGCATCCATGGAAGAAGATGAAAGAAATAGTAGGAGCAAAAGTATGAGGCAGTGGCAAGAATGCAAAGTATATGTCTATGATGCTGCAATTWCTGCTTGGGAGGCTCTCTACTACGAGAGCCAAGTTACTCAACACTGGTACCTGGCTAGTTCTTTCATAGCTGCCTATACTCCTGTGATAGCACCACACCTTCTAAAGAGAAGTGGGGAAGACAGCTTCTGACATACTGTGGTCCAGAGGGATGCTTTTGAGTCAGCTGCAGGCTGTAAAAGCCACGAGGTAGACAGCAGTGAAACTGTCTCTTGCCTGTTTGTTCCTTTGGTGTTTGTGGAAACATAACATTATACATACTTTCTCAAAAGTACAGGAATATATCAAGAAATTATTCAGCATCTTTGTAGATTTATTTTCCTGGCTAGAATACTCTCTGAATCTTATTTAGGTATTTATGTCAAACCAAATTAATTGGTTTTCAGTGTGCCATTGCCATCTGGAATCAAATCCAGTTATGCTGATCAAGGCTTTGTAACTTTTGGAATATCTCTAGGTGATCTGCCTGTAAATTCAACTTTTTTTTTGTAATTAAATTCTATTTTCTCTATTTTTTTTTCTTCCCCTTCTGATGCTTTCAAGCTGTAGCTTCATTTCACTGAAGCAAGGTCATCTATGTGTCGTGAGCGATGGAGCCACAGAGATAGGACAAAGACTGCTTCAGAATTATGTGAAAGTGTATAGTTGTCTCTTTGTGTAAAGGCACTATAAAACTCTGCATTGAATTTAAGGGAAAGAGAACAAGAGGAAGCAACAATACGCTGTGAATGCTCTTCCATCATTCCGCAAGCTTAATTGTCTGTTGTTTGACTATATGTCTTCTCCTAGAAATGTTGCTGACTGTCCACAAGTTACCTCTGAAAGAGTTATATCACCATGTTCCATTTTAAGTGCCTGGGGCTCAAATTCCCCTTCTTAAAGTTCCTTTTTCGCTGACAATTAAGATTGAAATTTAAACATAAAACAGTGACATATTTATCCCTCAATGAATGACCTCCAGTCCATAGAATAGGTGGTCCAGCAGGAGCATCAATAACCATCTAAGTGCCCCTTCACTAGAGTCCTGCATGATCTCTATGATGTGTTATCTTGCAGAATAATATACAAAATTCTGTAGTAGTAATCAAGACGGTTATGGGGTTAGGAAATCAACCTGATTCTCTCTGCTAGCTGTTGAACACTAAAAGCATATAGAAAATGACAGAATCACAAATTATTGGATAGCTTCACAATTTTATAGTTTTTCTGTGATTGCTGTTGGGTCASACTAGTAAAGTTTTAGGCGAATCAGATCATTCAAAAGCTGTGATTGAGCTCACCTAATCTCACTGAATCTTACTGAAAAATGTTTCCAGGGATGACAGTCCTTTAAGACTAGTTCAGCAATTCCTCAATGAAATTAGCAAGCACTTTCATACCTCTGTTATACTGTTCTACTGTGTTAATTAAAGCATGTTTAAAAACAATTTGGTTTATGTGAATGTTGCTGACCTGCTCCTGCTCTTCATTTAATATAACAAGTAACTGTTTGTTTAGTAGACTTACTTGGGGATGCCTCTGCTAGTTTCTGAGGTAGCTGTAAGCATTCAGCCTCATACCCTGCTACTCACTGATCAGCTATGCTGGATTAGTGGTTGTTACTGGTCTATAAATGTTTTTGTATAGATTACTTACAGGAACACTTATGAGTGAAGTATCATAGAAGGTATTTAGCAGAAGTCATCACTGTTAACCTTACCACTTTCTATTAATCTTTGCTTTCATGTGCTGGTATCTTTTGGACTTCTTTGCCTTTTGATTAGGATTTTTCTTTCCTTTCTTTTTTTTTTTCCCTCCCCTTTTTTAATGTTTTATATGCAGGTGTATTATTTGGAATGGGCAGCAAACCACCTTTAGTAATTTGAGCTAGTAGGAAGACAAATATACATTTATTTATTTATGTGCATGCACATCTTTTGAAATAAGTTGATAACCAAGTCAATTGCTGTTTGTTTGCATGAATGGCAGAATTCTCATCTCATGTGGTATCAGTGCTGCAAAAAGTTCCATATCTTGTGGCCAAAAATAGCGAATGGTTGACTTTGTCAGATGGAAATAGAGTGACAGAGGGGGCTGAGGTGATACTAAAAAGAACAAAGTATAAGAGCAATAATGTCATTGGAGCTTCTGAGATGAAAACTCACCTTCATTATAGCTTGCACAGATAATGAAGCACTGGAATAAACTCCTTTTGGAAAGGCTTGGAATTTCCCATCAATGGAGGCTTCCAATAGCAGACTACCCTGACTTCTGTGAGGAGTCACTTAGGTGTAGCAAGTCCAGCCTTAAAACTGGGAAATGAACTAGCTGGCCTCTTAACACACCTTGTAGTCCTTTTTCCCAGTGACTTTCCATACAGATAAGGAGGTGGGAAATATACTTGTTCTAGATGCCAAAATGTTCAAGGTTTTTGTGTCCTATTACACTTGTGCAGGACTGCTGGAAACCATTTAAAGATATGTTTGAAGAACAAGACATTATTAATCCTAAGAAAGGACCAGAAGTCACAGAAAAGTCTGGACTAATATTTTTTGTTTACTGCATTTTCCTTACGTGTCTCAGGTCAGCTCTTAAGATATTTTAGTAGTTTCACAGCATCTTTAATATTATCTCAAATCTGTGTGTGTGTGTATGTATATGTGTGTGTGTGTATATATATATACACAAATATATATATATATATATATATATTTGAGCTAGGTTCCTTTCTGGAAATGAAAAACAACAGAGGAGATTCTTTCTGTTTTGCAAAACTGATGCAAGTCTGATTTATGAACACGTTGAATATGAAGCAAAGAAATGAGGCAGCTTATTTACACAGGAGAAAACATAGTACACATAGACTTCAAGTTTTTCAAGGTCCAAAATAATAAATCCTAAACATATACTTGTCAATCTGTTTTAGATTTGAACATCTGAAGACTTTAGTCAAATCTTAATCTATGCAGAAAATGGCAGGATCTAGCGTAAAACCTGAAATCAATCTCTTAAAAAACAAAACAAAAAAMCCCCACAAAACTCCTCCAAAAACACAGAAAACAAAACACCTAGCAACAAGCAAACAGGCTAGCAGCTTCTGTTCATGAGCCAATCTTCAAGGGATTTCACATCTCGTAAGTTTATTAGGTGTGGATCTAAAATTAGGCCCTTTAAGAACAGTACTGTTAACTAGTGACTTACTCCAGAAAAAAT
Organism: Apteryx rowi; assembly: GCF_003343035.1. Taxonomy (NCBI): domain Eukaryota; kingdom Metazoa; phylum Chordata; class Aves; order Apterygiformes; family Apterygidae; genus Apteryx; species Apteryx rowi. The sequence goes on from NW_020451011.1 coordinate 13,085, forward strand.
TACTAGTTAGGCATTTGAAAAAGTTGTTTGTGTGTGACATAATAAAAGTCTGTGCTGCTCTAAACAATGATGAAGAACATGGTTTAAAAAAGGAGGGAAAGAACTCCAGTAACAGATCTTACCCAGTATGAAATATAGCAAATCAGCAAGAAAGACCACTCACGTGTACACCTGCCTGTGGTACGTTTTACAGCCTTCCCCATCTCTGATCTCTGCAAATAGATGTGAGTTTGCAGTGTGTCCAGCAATATTAACTAACCTAGAACTATTGCTAGTCATTTTAAAATTGAAAAGAACAGTCTGTCAGTTGTTCCTTTCCATGTTTACTGAAGTGCTCCACTTATCATAGCTAAAGATAATCAATTCTTATAACTTTGGCTTTTGTCTTTCTGTAAATTATAACTGTGCTGGAATGCATGCAAATAATTTATGGAAACAGGTCCTCCTTTTCATCCAGCTCTGACCTTAAATGTGAGGAATGCGGACAACAGTGTTCATGCAGCATTGCCTTTGCATAATTAAAAAGTTAGGAAATTGAAAATTTGTGGTTGCTACAGGAACATTTGTTGAGTTAGATTCTACACAGAGAGTACATACAGATACTAGGTTTTGGTTTGCTCTTAAATTAAAGCTCTTGTCCTGCATTCAGTTGCAGCTGGAGCCTCTAGTGGCTATGTTTGAATTGTATTTTGAAYGGTAGCTGAATTTTCTCAGTGGTAGTGTTGATTCTTTGTAGCTTGTGTTGATGGATTGTCTGCCAGCCCTACTCTCTGGCAGGATAGAAGCCAGAGGAACAGGCATGTTTATCAGGCCAATTGAAATAGTTGGGAAACTAGCCAGTGAATTCAACAGGAGCAGAACCTGTCCCCTTACAATTAATTTATTGTGTAGTTGGTGACTGCTGATTTAGGTTTTGTTTTATCTCTTCTTTGTTTTACTGTAGCCCATTCTTTTTCCTTCTATGTTTTCCCCCAAATTATCTGATCAACATTATCCTGGGCAACAAAAAGCAATATGGGAGTAGTTCAGATTTTTTTTTTTTTAGTGAACACAGTTTTTGACAGACATGTGTAGTGGCTTTGGTGGTAAAAGTTGTCTGTGCATCTTTTGCAAGGAGACTAGTTTTGAGTTAGCTTTGCTCTAAAAGAAAGGCTGATGTTTCAAAGTATTGGGCTTCAAGAGTTGTATCTCATCTAGAAAAACTTTGGCCTCTGTCACAGTGTCAGTTTAAGTCTGTTTGTGGACCTGCCTGGTGGAGGCCTGGCAAAGGCTGTCAAGAGAGGTGTTCCTCCCTGACCCCCCTTCCCCCCAAACTCTCTTATATATGTTACATAAGTATGTATAAATGAAAGCACTATTTTGCTTCTGTAGCAGAGCAGGACTGATATGTCAGTCAAATCTGGGGGCTATTGTGCGAGTTGTGGCTTTGTTTTGGGGCAGGGTTTGCTTTTTGTTGTTGTTGTTTGTTTGTTTGKTTGGTTAATGCTCATAGCTGATCTAGCTGTGGCAAGCAAAACGCTGAAGTACAGCACAGGTCTGAGCCTAGGCTGAAACTCCTGTACTTCAGGATGACTTAAAAAGATGCTAGGTTGTAACCGCACCTAGGCAGTTGTTAGCAGGTGGTGCCACTTAAATCACTTGAAACTTTACTGAGGTTGATTTGTGTCACAGAGCAGCTGCACAAATGCGGAGTTGGTCTCCAAGTACTCCATTCTGAGACTTTGCATTCTTGGTGAGAGTTTTATGTRTAGGAAAATCCTGAAGGCTGAGGCAAGGTCTGTACAACAGAGTTTGACCTGCATGTCAGTAATGCTCACACGCCTCAAGTTCTTTGTCTGTCTTAACTGTGTAACCAAAAGCATCTAATGCAGACACTTTAACACAGGCAATACTTTCACTTTTGGAAATAAGCAGTGTAAAGCACAGCAGCTTTGTAAATGTAGACTGTGCCCCCTTCTGGAACACTTTACCTGCACAGTTAACAGTTATACTTCATAGCAAAATACTGCTTAGGTGGTTATGCTGTGAGTCAAGAACAAAAAAGATATTAAGGAGGGTAGYTTGAGAGTTAGGTACCTAAGAATCTGCTGTTTGGACAGTTGGACTACTTAAGGCCCACCTCATTTCATGATCGCTGGACTTGAGTACACTAGAAATGATCTAATTATGTTATGAAAATGTCTGACTCCCCATCACCACTTTCTGCTRCAATTGGAAGTTTATCTTTCAAGTTCCCCAAAAGGGAGCATGATTTAAATAATAATAATAAAGCAATACTGAGGAAATTTTTAAGAGCAACTTAGTGTTTGGCTTTCCAGACTTTCAACAGCAGTGGTCCTGAAAGGTTGCTGCTACAAGATCGATCTTCAAACTGGTCTAATGACTTTCACTAGCTTCAAAGTAGAATAAAGAGCATTATCTGCAATCCTGTCGTTTTAGGGTGCTGGCATATTCCTGCTGTTAGGGAGAGTGCCGTCCAGTTAGCTCCTCTTTCTTTGCCCAAAATCCACTGTGTCCATGATGTATAGTACTGTACGCGCAGGCTTTGCGGTTTAGGCCTCATCCTGATGTAAATTAGTTTTTCTAATGACTTAGTAACAGTGGACAGAGAATTTAAATGAGTGTTTTGTACCTTTGCAGAGAATGAAAATTGCTGATATCAGATGTTCTTCCTTGAACTTACATGTTTGTGGGATTTTCCCTTAGAAACACAACTTTCTAGTTCCCTGTGGCTCAAAATAAATTTCTATTCTTTTTATGCATTGGTCAGAGTTAATGCTGCTTCTATGTTAACCTGGCTGATACTACATAGTTTTGTGACTTGAGCCTATGAAAGACTTTCTTCTTCCATCTTAGTTTGCTACCCTGTCACAAGGTCACAAATTCAATTTTTGTACTTACGAAGCCCTTTAAGTCAGCAGGAGAGTAGATCTGCTCTGTGTTTTGCTTTGTCCTCTGGGACTATAAGAAAAAAAGAGAGGGGAAAAATAAAAAACCACCTGTAACTGCCATAGTTGTGCTGACAAAACTCCTAGTGTAAGCCCAGTTATGCGGGGAGGACAACGCTGTTGTCAGTTTAGAGGAGCGACAGAGCAATACTAAAAGAAAAATATATATGCTGTACCTTCCCTGCCACCCTCCACAGAGTTTTCTGACAGGGACAGGGGCAGAGTGTTGTAATGTGGATAAGCTCTGCATCCCTCCTTTCACTGCAGTGGGCTGTTCTTCCTGTTGATGGAGTGTGAAGTCTGTGTGAAATTATCACTCAGTGTCTAGCTTCCCCAGAGAGGACAGGGAGTGATGAGAGCTGGGTCATGGCCCTGCAGTACCAGTCAGTGGACACGGCCATATGGTGCACGAGAGAGGGCACTTAAAAGGGGTGTCACAACAGCTGTTTCATAGCACACGTGCTGCCAAAAGCTTTACGTGTCAGCTTGCTCCAGTAAGGTAATGTTGAGCTGTCCTGGGGTGCAGTTAAGGAGGTATGCTGTTTAGATAGCACATTATCATTTATTACTTGCATTTGTATTGAGGTGAGCTATGTTTGGTCAGGCAGACAAAGGCATAACAAGACCCAGAGGTTGGACATCTGAGCCACACAAATTCATACTTGAAACAGGGACAGCTTTTTAACATGGAGGAGAATAATCAACCATTTGGTCATTTTACCTAGAGAAAGGTGGATTCTTCATTAGTGTAAATGGAGTTTGTTGCAGTTTTAAAGGTATCATTCACTTCAAACAAGAATGAATTTCAGGCTGTCTTTTACATGAAAGGCCAAACCAGTTTGTTACAGTGATCTTTTCTGTTGTCCTAATCTATAAATCTGAAACACTTAGTCCACCAAAGAAGAGAGTTCTCTTCCTTACTATTTAAGTAGACAGGACAGCCTAATGGGAAAGGAAAGGAACTAGTATGTCTTGGGGTACTGCAGAGCAGAATATCAGGTGATTGGTCTCAGGTCCCACAGGAGGTCTTCGAGGACTGGGAGCAGATCTCTGGCAATCCAATTCAGAGAACTCTACTTTCTCCCTGTGTTTTGAATGTGTTGTGTGTTCAAGAAAAAAATGGAAGAGCTCTAGTACTTGGTTATAGTTCCTAGGCAGCAAAAGAACTGATTGCAATAAGACTATACTACACAGTGTGCTGAATTTACCGCTGGTTACTGTGAGCTATCAAAAGCTTTAGAACTATTTCCATAGGCTCTATCCTTATTTATCTATAAATATTATGATTGTGAATCCCATGAGGAGGAAGAAAAAGCTTAAATTTAGACAGCAGAGGGAATGGTTATGCTGAACTTATACAACATTATGCCCAACTATTCCGTTTCTCACCCAGATTTACATTTACTGAATACATTTACTGACATAAACAGCCAGTTTCCTTTGAGARCAAGCTGGAACTGAATAAATGTAAAGGCTTCAGAGTACTAACAAAGGAACTGGACTCTAAAATAATGCAGTTGTACAGCCCAAATAAATGTAAATTAGAACAGCACAGAAGATATGTAAATTTAGGCAGCCAGAGGAAGAGCTGGGAATGTTTTGTGTGAGTTTTTATAAACTTACAGTTTTGTAGTCTGAATCCTTCGTTGATGTTCTTTTTGTATAAATATCTTTCAATAGTTTTTCTCTTTTTTCCCCTATGGCAAATACATATGGAAAATATGCGTTTCATAATTACAACACTGAGTAAAAAGAGTTTCAAGTTTCAAAGAGTTCGAGAGTTCTAAGTTTTTGTTACTTTTCTTGAGTGGAAGAAGCTATAGAAAGAGAAGAATTTTGCAAGGAAAGCCCAGTGATCTGCTCAGTGAAAGAGATTTCAGCTGCAAAGGTTATCTGTATGGAAGAATTGTCCTATTCACACTTTCCCCCAAAGCATATGTAATAGACCTTGTAAATACTACATTGTTCCTGTTGCAGATGGAGAAGAAATGAATGGCAACCCCAGCAAAAAAGACGTGAATTAGATATTGGGGAAAAAGCATAGCTAACATTAGGAAATACTGGAATAGATTGTTTGGAAAAATGGTGCAGTCCCAGTCATAGGGAGCCTTTCTTTTTTTAAGAGTAGACAAAGAGGAATTGATCATGTAGGTAGAGCTGGTTCTACTTAGGGGCAGAAGAAGGGACAAGATGATCTTTTGAAGAGTTGACTGTAAGGCGGTATAGGAGGTTGAGGTGTGCGTTTAAGAGTTGTGTATGTAGAGTCAGAGCTTTCTGTATGCCTGTCAGGTACCAAAGGACTGGCCATTCTGCAGGCTATGTTGCACTCAGTTAATCACCCTAGCTTCAGTGGGAGTCCTCAGATGAGGAGGAGTTACTCTCATGTTTTGAATTTTTCAGGCTGTAAACTACTCTATGCTTTCTTCTGCAGCACAGTATAAGTATTTATCCAAACATCATTTTTAGCAAAATCACAGATGACACCAAAAGCATACAAATGTATGAAAAGTGGTGTGAGGTGTGAAACTTCAAAAATTCTGAAATAAGGAGTGAAAACTGTGGAAATTACGCTGAATTTGGCAGAAAGTTAAATCTGTCTCTGTGAATTAACTTCAACAGCTTCTGTACTGCTGCTAATTGGGACTTGAATTTTTTCAGATTTTGGAGAGATTACCTTRAAAGAATCTGTTAGTTTGCAAACTCTCTTATTCTGTTAAGTTTTGCGGATTATCTTTTGTATTGATAAAAGAGACAGAGGTGGCCAGTAGAGACTGTGACAGGAGTTTTCTAGGAGTTTATTTTCTCCGGATGCCCAGAAAGGACTTCAGACTATCAAAAAGAAGACTTCTTTCAGATAATGGCTCTTAATTTTTTTGCAAACTCAGAGTATGGATTTCTGAGGCTAAAAATCCACAAGTGAATGCATCTACCAAAGAATTTCTCTATAGCTTAACGGATTCACTCTGTACTAACAGAATTAGTTTATTTAATTTTTATGCATGTCACCATAGAGACAAACCCTTGTTGTCAGTGCAGTTTATACAGTCATTGTATCTCTGATGAGAATGCATGCCTCAGCTTACAGCATTCCCAGTGGTTTGAAGTACAACAGTTATGTTAACTTTGCCTCTGTGAAACGTACTATTCGTCTGCTGCATTGACAGATGGTGGAGGTGAACATCCAGTCTCTTCTCAGCTTTAAAAATCAAAATCAGTGGCAGTATTGTCAAAGCATGTCAGCACTTGAAGGCAGATGTGCAACAAACTACTGGCTCCACAATGCATCTTGGTGGATGGATTGTGGCTTTGAAATAAATTATATCCTTACTAGGTAACTGCRTTTTTTCAGTTGCTGTTTACTTTTAAAAAGATTGTGCTTCTAATCTAGACTTGAAGACAGTAGCAATTAGCAAAAGGGTATGGCACTGAGATGTTTTCCTTGATATGTTGCATCCAGAAGTAGCTGTGCTTATGTCATGAATTATGCTTAACCATCTGTGTGGAATTGTAATTTATTTCTGATCCTAGATAGGAATGTCAAATGCCAGTGGTTAGTAGTTCATACCAGTTGCTTCACAGAAATAAAACTCATCTGGAGATGGTAAAGAGAGAAGAGTTGGAAGAGACTGGGAAGAGTATTTTCTGAGCTGCTAAACCGTAAGGTTGCTGAATAGTCTGGAATAGTGAAAGTTGTAGGTGAATTCCATAGGGAAGGAAATAGGYGCTTTGAATTGAGCAGCTGCTCTGCTACCACTATTGCAGTAGGCTATGACTTCAAAGGTCACTGAAGGTAATGTCAAGAAACAGAGAGGAAACAAATGGAGCAAGATGCAGGAATAAATACAAGCAGCCTCTAAATGATATGCAGGCTAGAATTTATTTGACGGATGCCAAAGGCCATTGCTTTTGTTGTTTTTTAAGAAAAACAACACCCTGCCTGAGAGGACAAAGAAGACATTTTGTTCTTTGGGGGCATAAAAACTAACTTTTCTAATTATTCCTGACATTTTGTCATTCATGCTGTGAGCTTCCTTAGAGGATAGAAGTAAATAGCTAGCCTCCTGTGAGGGTGAAACATGAACTGAATGAGTTGAAGGTTTGAAATGTGCTAGCATTGGCACCAAATCCTAAAATGATGTTGTCAGCATTCCAGAATAAGGCAATGGAGAACAGTGTAAGATACCTAGGGTAAGTTAGGCAAGCAAAGTAAGTTCCTCTGAATATAATACAGAAAAATACAAATAGGGAAGGGATTTATATGCAGCTTTATACTTCAGAAGTTTAGTTCAAGTGTATTATTACTGTGTTATTTTAGCACCCTGATATCCTAGCAGGACACCTGTGTTAGATACTGAGACATGACAAGAGGCTGTTCCTGTCTTGAACACCTGGAAGTCTGATCTCTGGCTGAACCTAGCACTTTCACAGAGTCCTATTCAACATGGAGGTGTTCAGAGCCTGTGTGGAGGTATTTCTTGCAGCACTGGCAGCCTGAAGAACCAGCAGCTAAAGAAGCATAGATATTTGCTGAACAGAGATTTCGCAGATCGCTAAATTTGTACAGGGCTTCAAAAATAGCTAAAGACACATTGCCAAGAAAACACTCCAATTTTGTTCATGTGATAGTCTCCCTGATATTCATCTTAATTTTTGATGTCTTAGTGTTTTACAGCATTTTGCATATATTAGGGAAATTCTTCCCCTCTCTCTACTGATGTTCATTGTTTCTCAGCTGCTCTGTACAGAGTTGTAATAGTTTTTCTCTTTGTAGCCACTGACAGTTTCTTATCGTGAACATTCATACTAATGCCTTAATGGTGTGAGCCTGGGTAGCTGCAGCACAAGAGTGTGTGTACAATACACCAGAGTAGGTGTCCACAGCGGTCAGGACATCTGTGCAGCTGGCTCTCTGGTAAGGGTCCAATATGATCAGTTTGCCACACCTCCCTGGGCTTTTGTCCTCTGTGAATATATCCCTTTTTTGGTCTGCAGCTGCTGTGGAGCTAGGCAGGTACAGTGAGGACAATGCTGTCTTGCCCCTTTTGCGCTGCAATGGTGGTATGAAGACCTTGATCGCTAGCCCGTTGGGTGGCCCTATCTCTACCCAGATGGCCGCTTCTACGGTGAATCCATCTGCTAACCTGGGGCAATAAGCACACTAACTGCTGCCGTAGCGTCTACCTTACCATTGTACTTGGCTTCTTTGGAATTACTAGGTGCATGGGCATCCACATGCCCTATGGCAATTCAATGCTGGGTGCAGGCTTCCCAGATACTAGGCCATAGGGGCTGTTCCCATATTGTCTTGCTGTGGATAGCCCATCCTGATGTATACCATACTGTCATCCATACAGTAAGACTCTTGTACACTGCCCAACTATCAGTGTATATAAATAAGGGCCCTTCATTCTCAGTGAGCACTAGATAGACTGCCCAAAGTTCGGCCCACTGACTTGATAGTCCTGGGCCAGACTCATACAGAATCTCTTTGACAGTTGGGTTGAAGGCCACAGCTCACCACCACCTCTCTGCTCCTTTGTATGAGGCTGAACCATCAGTGAACCATGCACGTTCTTGCTGATCCGCTGTCAGCTGATTGTATGGGGGGGCTTCTAGACATGGGGATGCTGGGATCGTGGCTAGAGGGCTATGCTGCCAGTTATCCTCAGAGGGTAATTTCTCAAAGGTGATAACCCCTAAGAGGCATGCATGAGTGTCTGTGATGCCTCGTTTAGAAGCCTTCATGYGTAGTTGTAGATAATGCTTCCACTTCCACAAGGTTTGGACTTATGCAGTACCACTTCTAGCTAGTGGTCCTTCATCTTGGATCCATCCCATTACGGGCAAAGGAGTCTGCACTACTACTGGGTCTGGACCTGTGGTCGCTTCTGTTTGTTGAAGAGCCCAGACTACAGCTAGTATCTGCTGTTCCATTGGGGTGTATCGTTCAGCTGAATCCTGTAATGTTTTGGACCCGTATCCAATTGGTTCTTTACGGGTCGAGGCCTGTTGCCACAGACCGCATGAGGCTATGTCACCTACTATGGTGACTTCCAGCTCAGAAGGGGTTCCTCTTCTTCCTGGGCTCAGAATTGCATGCTGACCTAAGGCTTCTTTAGCTTGAGCAAAGGCTGCCTTCTGTTTAGGGCCCCACTCAAAGGCAGCTTTCTTCCTTACTATGGCCTGTATGGACTGTAGAATGTATCCGAGATGTGGGATAAAGGTTCACCAGTACCCCATAAGCCCTAGGAAGGATTTGGCCTGACCTATTGATGTTGGTTCAGAGAAGTGAGTAATGGTCTCGATGGCTTTTTGTGGTATTTTCCTCTGGGGACCTGACCAGAGTATGCCTAGAAAGAAGACTTCGTTGCTGGGGCCCTGTATTTTCTTGGGGTTCACTACCCACCCTCAACTGGTTAACACATCTAGGATTCGTGCCTTTGCCTCAACAAGACTTGCTTCAGTGGGACCGCTTAGCAAGATGTCATCAATATAGTGTTCCATTACTACCTTATTGGCGACCTTCCCAGGTAAATGCAAATTGATCTTGGCTCTTTTGTGTGATGGCAATAGAGAAAAAGGCATTTGCCAAATCTATTACCACATGCCAGTGTCCTATTCTGGTGGCCAGTCGTTCAATGGTGGGCACCATGTCAGGCACAGCTTCAGTCAACATTGGAGCTATGCTGTTAAGGTTGCGGTAGTCCACTGTCATTCTCCAGGACCCATCTTTCTTTTTCACTGGCCAAATGGGGCTAGTAAAGGCACTGGCTGCTGGGCGAATGATGCCAGCAGCCAAAAGGCCACAGATGGTCTCTGTTATCTCATTGTGCCCTCCAGGTACACAGTACTGTTTAGTGTTAACAACAGTGGTAGGCACTGGGAGCTCCTCTGGGTCCCATTCAGGGTGCCCTCTCAAAATAGTAGTAGCTGTTTTAATGTATAAGGGCTGCCCAAAAGAAAAGGGGCCCCACTGAGTATTGATTGTTTTCCCTCGGAGTATATCAATGACTAAAATATACTCCTGGATCAGGGCCACCAACACAACAACCTTAACAGGGAGTGAGTTGCCCATAGCCAATTTTAATTGCATGGGAGTGGCTTGCACCTCAGCCCTGCGGAGGCTGCTCACAGTCACTGAGTGGCCCTGGCGGGATGCGGTCCCATGCAGAATGGCAACCTCCGCCCCCGTGTCCACCAGTGCCATTACTTGCTGCTGTCCCCCATTAGGCCAGTAAATTTCAGTTGGGATAAAAGGGCGACGGTCCCCCATTACATATCATCTAATTTGGATGGGGGACAGGGGGAGACCCACCTCCACCTCTCTGTCAATATTGAGCTGGCAGCTTCCACTCTGTGTACTCAGCAGGTGGGGCAGTAGGTGTTGCTGGCCCTCCCTTGCGCTCTCTGGGCTGCTCGCTGAAACCCCCGTCCCCRGGGGCTGTGCGCGCTGCTCTGGCTGCAGCTGCAGCCACCGCTGGAGCAGCTTTGCGCTGGCTTTACCGTGCACCTCCCGCCATGTCACGCCTGCTCTCAGCAGGTCTCGGGACACAGTGCTGTGATGCACTCTTTTTCTTTTTCATGTTCACCCTCTTTTTTCCCGACTTCCTATCTCTGCTAACAGAGGACGCCTCTGCTAACTGAGATAACGCTGCAACTTCCCCCACCGTACCTGCCCCTCCACCAACCATAGGTAGCACCATCACTTTAAGATGGGAAGGAGCAGTTTGCAGCATCTTAGTCTACCTGGTTTTGCTCATGGGAATCTGATCCAGTCCTGTAAACTCGGGGGAATAAATTCCAGACAACATTCCTGATTGCCACAGCTGGTTTATGCTTGCTGTGGTAGTAGTCCACCTGGTGAGCCTGTCATCGATGTCTGCAGCAGTCGGCCAGGTTAAATGCACCGTGCCCAGCACCCACTCCATTAAGGAAGGGGAGACCTTTCGGTTTTGCTGCTGCAAGGTGCGGCGGGTGTCACGCAGCCTGTGATCCTGGGGCAGAGCCCCCATCCTACCGAGCTCTTCTCTAGTAAAATAAGCTACCTCTGCCCCATCGTCCCACAACCTTAACAGCCACTCTAATAACCCTTCACAGGGCTGCTGCTGGTAGCGCCCCTGCATATCCTGCTGCAGCTCTGATGCTTTAAAATCATAAGTAGTTGTGATCCCTTGCAAATTGGCTGCATTTGGTCTGGTGAGCCGCTGCTCTGACACTGGCCGGGCAGCTGCCTCCCTTTCATGCTCTGTGTCTGACTCTGAGCTGGGGGGCTCATCAGGGTCCCAGACATTGCCATCCCAAGTTTCCAGATCCCAATCCACTTTTCGCACCAGTGCCTGCAGCGCCAGGGGACAGACATCTYGCCACTCCCCCTGTTGCTGCCAGCAATTTGTGATGCAGGCGGCCAAAACAGCACACTGGTGCTCCACCTTCTCGGCTCCATCCGTGGTTGCGGTTGCAACCTCTCAGGACAGTTGGCGAGCCTCCTTAGCGGCTTCGAGATTGCTTTCCAGCTGCCCATTTTGCTGGCGCTGCATCAGCAATGTCTTGTCCAGGGTGCGGAGCACGATCAGTAAGATCCACCCCAGATCCCCCACTGCCTTTCGTGCCACCAGCCCTGCTTTTTCCAGCCGGAGCTTGGAAACCAGTTCCACGAGCCACTCTGGGAATACCCCTGGCTCACTCTCTAGCTCCAGCCATGCTGTGGGGGCCACCCAGCCCACGAGCATGCGAGCCATGGGTGCCCACCAATCCACAGCGGGCCACCTGGGAACGCAGCTCCCTGCCTCCCCCTTGTCCTTTTGCCCCCAAAGAGGCATCTCCACACCAGTATCCTGCCAATTACGCCAAATGTGACCGCAAGGCGGGCAGGAGAGGGTCAGATACCTGCAGAGAGAGACCCTCAGAGTTCATGAGGGTTTAAACAGGGTAGATTTAATAAAGAACTTACACTCCAAGCTGATCAGGGAGACCCGAGAGCTGCGAGCAGGGATCACCRGCAGGAGGCTGCTGGAGGCACGGGTCAGACACACAGGTCAGAAGCTCAGGTGGGACTCCCCCCATGTAAGCCAAGGGCCCCTGCCCCCTTTTATCTRCTAGAACTATTTCCTTATCTTAGCTGTGCTAACTGTGAGAAGCTACTGCCTGGGAAGCAGCTAGATGTTATAGACAAAACAGAATATGCATGCCTGGTTCCGATGGGAATTTGGTCAGTGTGTAGTTTCACACGCTGGGCCTGCTGTCACATACTCTGCCAGTCACTGACTCCTCGCCGGATCTTCCGCAGGTGTTCTCACTACAGTAAGTAAATGGATCTTTCCTACTAAGTTACGTTTGGGTGCACCCATTGTGTGCACTCATATTTTCTTCCTTGGTAAGTAAAGTACTACTGGCTGTGAGAGCCATCATTAAAAACATACTGTCTCTCAAAACTTTTCTCTCTTGGTAACTTCTTTAGAAATATTTCTAAAATTCCACCCATGTGGTCTTGTGCTTTGGTAGAACCTGCTAAGTTTCCATGGGGATCCCTTAAAAGCATACTAGGAATAAAAAGGGGATTGTCTAGAAGTAGCATTGCTGGGTCATAAGAGACTCTGATTGTCCTGGAGAGGAGAGGATCCACCTTGCTTTTTAATTTGGAGAGTTCGGAGTCAACTGACAGTTTTATCTTGTCCACATGAGAAAGTTTATTTAAAGGTATGAATCACACTATGGAAGTAAACCTGTATAAATCTCTTTATGGGCTCCAGTTTGTACTGTGAAAGCAGCTCACTCAGTTTGGCTTAAATGCATTCCCTAAAGAGCTTAGATAAAACCAAAGTAAACCTAGTGGGACCTGAAACAAGATTGTCCAGCTTTTTGCATTAATTTGGTGAAATTGGTTGAAAGTAATACCTTCTGGGCACCAATTCAGTGTTTTTGTGGAGACAGTCCCTTACCAAGAGTGGAGAGGTGAGAGGAAGGATTTTCTAATATCAGCATTTATGACATGGAAATCAGTGGCAAAATCATACATTTTAGGCCTCGTTTGAACAGTGGAGTGGAATTTTGGAAACTTTGTTTGTGGCTTGCCACTGGCTTGCTTGTGATTTGGGAAACTAACTTCATTCTTTCAGTTCCTCAGTTTCCCCTGCTGTGAAGTGGAGATCCCTTGAAAAGCCTTCTGCTGCCATGCAGTGCTCAAAAAAGTACACAAGATCTGACAAAGGAGTTAAGTCAATGCATGTAGCACCATATGCTCATGGGTATTTCTCCACAGGTGATCCTTATGCTGTTCATGTTTATTATAATCTGTTTGGTCAATTTCAGGCTTTTTTTCTTTTGAAGTGAAATTTTCTGGAAGTTTCAAATAGTCTCTTTGGTTAAATCACTGTAAATGTAATAATGTCTTTAATATTTTAATTACTTCTTACAGAAGCAGGAGAGAGTGGAATCTCCTGTTAGATTGTAGTAAAATAGATACGGTCCTTTAAGGAGTTTTTTTGCAAGTATTTCTTTCAGGGTGTTTGCTAGACCTATTCAGGCTGTTGTTGGATTCTTATGTAGAATCAAGGGTATTATTCTTATTTTGGTTTGCTGGGATTTAAATGCATAACTTCCATTAAATGTAATGGGAAATGTTCTTAAAAACATTGCGTGTTGTAACATTATTATCTTTTCAATTATTATAATTATTAAGTTGTTAACATTCTAGTCACTTTTTTTCTCTGTCTTTGCAAATGCTGCCTGCAACGCACAGTGCTCACTCTAGGGCTGTTACGTTGTGAAATGCTCAGTCTGCGCTCTGTGCAGTGTGGCAGTACTCCTTTCAGGACCTGATGGTGTGTCTTTGTGTGTCGCTGCCCTGCATCGGCTAGGCGCTACCAGCTTATTCAGAATTCTGCACGTATTAGCTAGCGTCCTGTTGATGTTAGTGAGAGTGTTGTGGTTTGTATGTGATTCAGATTTGCAAAGTAATTGTGACACTTCTRAAGAGGGAGACTTTATCCCTTGCAGACCTGGTCATTATAACATGCAGAATAAGTGTATAGGCTGCCTATTAAGAGAGAATTAAAAAGCTAATTAGTGAGAAAATGCTTATCCCTTTTCTCTTGAGAACACACCGATCAACACTTCATTATTAAGCAATTATATTTTATACAACATTATATGTCTGCTTGATGTTATGCAGACAATGCCCCAACTTGTTCAAAGGCTAAATTATCAAGGGACACTTTTAAGTAAAAGAAGAGGGCATTATTATTTCATTGCATGTTCTCCAATTAGAAACTTTGCTTTTAGGCTGTTTTTTTTTCTTTTTTTCTTTCTTTTTTTCCCTCTCCTTGTTTCTGGAAAATATCCTAAGACATTCCACATTATCTCATCATCTTATTCTGAACATGAGGAACACTCACCCTCCTATGAGTGGTTTGGTGCCTATAAAAATGTAATTAAAACTTTATATTTGCATTGAAATGTGGCCTCAAAGATGAGGCCCCTTTGCTCTAGGCTAGTGGAAATTAACATGTAATAGTAAAATGATTCGTATTCAAAACAGTTTACATACTAGTTTAAGACAACAGCTAAGTTATATAAGATAAACTATGAGAAGTAGAAAGAGGGAAGCACCAAATAAAAGTGAGATGACTACAGTCAGCTCTGCAAGTGGCAATTACAACACACAAACTGCTTAACAGCTGTTCTGTATCTGTAGGCATGGTGGCACCAGGTATATTTTAATAGATTTTAAAGATGGTGTGTAGTGACCTTAAAGTTTTCACATGTATGGGATGGTTTAACAGAAAGCGCTGAAAATTCAAATGGCTCTCACAGATATTTTGGACTGAAGTTGTTGCCAGTCATCCATGAAGAAAACATTAGAAAAACAGGCTGAGATGTTAATACTGACTGAGAGAAGTCAGGAGCGGAGAGGTAAAGACAGCATCTGATAGGCTAGCAATGGGTGCCATCATTCAGAAACATTTGAGGAGAGGGACAATCAGAGGATCTTTAGTTTTTTTGGAAAAGGATAAGAAAGAAATGGCAAAGGAATAGTTAGAAAGAAGAAAAGACCAAAATGGGAACAGACTTGTGAAAGCTGAGGGTTGATAACACGTCAAGAAGAGCTGTTGACAGTGTTAAGTGCAGCGTCTTGAGACCATTCAGAACTTCAGTTCTCTTCACAAAATCCTCTCTGAAAACAGGGTTTCTGCAGTGTCCCTGTGTGGCTGCCCTTAGCATTAAAAAAAAGTCTTTATGAGTATAAATCTCCCCCACTTTTTTTTTTTTTCGAAGTTATGTGAATAAGGCTAGTCATGTAAATTTGATCAGTCAGGTCTGGCACTTGTCATGCTTTTATATTGTCAGAAGAGTATTTTGTAAAGCAATCTAAGCTAATACTAATAGATTTCAATAGCTGTATTGTTTCTTATGCCTGCAGCATATCTTAGGTAAGCATCTACCCTTTTAAACATTAGACATTGTAGGAAGGATTAGCTAAATGCATGACACAGCTTACTGCTTTTTCAGCTTTCTCTATTTACARTTATACCCCTGCCTTTACTTTTGTTTCTGTTACCCATAAAATCTTTTCAGTCTTAAAAAAAGCAAACCATGCCCAAAGGAAGAGGGATCTTTCAATTTTGAGATTTTTTTTTTTTTTAAAGAAACTACATTCTGTTCATGTTCTTCTAGGTGCTGCATGTTAGAATGCAGTGGTTTGAATTTTTGTAGTCTAACTCTTGCCTTTTATCTTGTTTGAMTTTGTTTTCATATTCATATCTTAATTTTTATTTCACTTTTAATTAGTTTCATTATATTTGATGGCAAAATGTTTGCTTTATCTTCACTGTTAATAGCCTAATTGTTTCTCTTGCCTTAAGTAATATCTCGTTAACTTTATAAGCCATCTTTTCCACATCATCTACGGAATTAATTTCCTGTGCATGTAGTTGTATTGTCTGCAGCATCTTTCCCAAAACTTTCTCAATTAGCATTTTTATTGTTGTATTTGATTTTTTTTCCCCCGTAAGAATTAAGCTGTGGAGAAAGTTGATAAAATCAGTGTTATAAGCTGATGATCTTTCAGGCATCAGTAAAAACCTGTGTATTCCCTATTGGTGAAATGATGTAGGAATTCAGAGGTGATACAGGTCTTAAAAAAGGGGAATAGAGAGAGATTTGAAATACTAACACAATAACTGATTGTTATTTTCTAGATCCAAACTAAAATTGTCTATGATTTTTTGATGTGTCGGTGATGTGTAACCAACAGATGTCGTTGGTAGGTTTTACAGGAAAAAATGGACTGTGTATGGTCATTAAGATTCCCATAATTATTTTATTGCCATTTTCTGTTGGTTAAATTCATCAAATTCATCAGAAATAATTACTCTACGTAGATGGCAAAGAGATGCTGCAAACAGATATTTAGCTCTTAGAATACTCTTCAGCTGTAAGACTCTCTTCCCCCTTCCCTTCTTTGAAATTATATGGAAGAAATATGATGAAGTAATCACATTAGACCACCACATCACCTACAACCATCTTTCTTTTAATGGGAATATTACCCTTTTTGGGGGGTGGAGGGGGGGTTGTCTGCAAGAAGTAACTTGGATCATGACATATCTTTCAATTTTCAGATTCTAGTCATTTATTTTAACGCTATACCACCAAGGTCATTTGTGTATATTGGAAGACAAAAGGCACTTGTAGGGCGATGCAGTGCGGTAGGGCTGTATTTCAGCTCTGAAAGTTACTGTTGCTATGGCATTTTTTCAGTACATCTTTAAATCTTTATTGTAAATCAGGTTGTTTTGGGAGGGAAAAGGAGCTAAAGAACCAAGTTGTTAACATTATTACATGCGTCATGGAAGCAGATGAATAATAAAAATCCTGTCCAAAGTGGTATTTAACAGAACTCTGCTGCTAAAATTATAACACACTGCTATTTCTAAAGGGGAACAAAGGCTATGATTCCCTGTCTTCTGATYGATCCAAAGAAGCGGATGGTCTGTTCCAGTGGAGCTCAGGTAGAGGGGCTTTCCTCCCTCCTTCCCCCCCCGCACCCCATAAGAGCTGCTGTACTGGATACATGTCATTGGAAGAGTCAGATGCGATGAGCAGATACTTTATGCCTTTACTGCAGGTCTTGGGTTGAGAGATGGTTTCTCTGTCCTGGAACATTCTACTGATTTTAAAAATTTTCCTTGTCCTAGCTCTGGACAAAAGCTTGAATCCTCAAAAAATATCCTGAACAAATTTCAGCTCACATCAACCGACGCATTTGAGTTTAAATTATCTTAAAATGTTCTATTTCAAATGTGACTGTTTCCACTCATTAAGAGTGGAAATTCTCCCAGGACGAAACGTTTCGCATAAAGAAGGATGAGTGGGATAGTTTAACAGTTTCGGAGATTTTGGAAACAAACATGTTTTTCAAACCTCATCTTTCCTGTGACCAACTTAAATTTTAATAATGAGTGTTTTGAGACAAGAAGATATTTTCTCAAATTTTTCAATTTGCTCTATTGCTACATGTTGTGCCTTACTTGCTGCGTGTTGTTTCTTTTGTAAGCTCTTAGAGCCTGGTGCTACATGATAAAAATATATGAATTCCTTATAGAAATGTTTTAATTCCAATGTGGTTTAAATTTAGTGCCTGTTTGTATTTCTTTGTAAGACAACAAAAAAACTGACAGTTGAGGAAAGACCGCTTCTATAAATAATACAACTCTTATGTAAAATCCAAGACAGAACACTAGTTTATAAATACTTACACTTCAAAAAGGAAGGTAAGACAATATAAAGTAACTTAGATATATATTCTTTTTCTGCTAATGTTCATATGTTTGCCTAATGGTCTGGCATCCAAAAGATTATTGTGCATTCTAAAAACCTTACAATGAATTAAAAGATGCAAATAATTCTTTCAAAATATGCATAATTAAGCTGTGTGCATTTTTAACTAAGATGCATCTGGCAGATTCTTATCAGATATGTCTTCCTATTTCTTCATTAATTTTGATAGCATTTTATCCCTTCATACCACCTGAATGTCTAGCACCAAGTGTGTATTTTTTAGAATTTTGAAGTTCTTTAATCAGTTGTTAAGGTACTTTAAAAATGATAGTTATGCAGCATGAAAATAGTAAAGAGTTTTATTTTGGATCATTGAACTCTGTGAGAGTTCTACTACTGGGTTAAGTGAAAGCAGGATCAGGCCAAATTTGATGTATAGGTAAAATATATTCTCAGTTTCGTACAGGGAAATTGGGTTCAAATGCATGCAGTGAAGGCAAGAAAAATACAGTTGCATCATTTCAGAAATGCATATTGGTGGAACTGAAAAAGTATGGAGATGAGTAACAAGGACTATCAGTGATATGGATCATTTCCACGCAAGGAGACTGAACACATTAGACCTCCAGCTTGGAAAAGCGATGACTGAGAGAAAATACAGTAGAAGCCTATAAAGCCATAAATATTGCAAAAAAGGCACACAGGGAACAGTTCTTTTGTTTTTTGCAATGCAGGAGCTGAGGGTGTAAAATGAAATTGTCGCATAGGAGGTTTGAAGCAAAAGAAGTGACTTCTGTGCAATGTGCAATTAAATTGTAAAACTGACTGCCACAAATATGGGGGAAATTAAAAGTGCTAAGAGTTTCAGAGGGATTCGAGAAATTCATGGAGAAATAAATATCAGTAGCTATTAAAGGCAATGGTCTGGATGCAACCTCTGGTTCGAGAAGTCCCTAACCACTGTTTGTTGGATGATGCAAAAAGAGAAGCATCATTTCATGCACACCCTGTCTCTTGTACTCTTTTCAAGGCACGTGATGCTTGTTTTGCCCAAGTCAGAACAACGGGGGAGATGGACCTTTGGTCTGATTCAGTACCTTGGATCTCATTTCTAAAGAACTGAAGGTATAGGCTGCCGTCAACTGGAGAAATAACTGTTCTAGGTTAAGATTTTACCCTGCCTTCCCAGTCATGCTTTCTGAATGTTATTGCTCCTCTGCTGGAGGTCACCCAACCCCAGAGAGCAGCGTGGCAAAGTGGACTATTTGAGCACTGCTGATCTGCTTCAGTGCACAGGGAGACAGGTTAGTTCAGAATGCCCCACAGATGTTAACCTCTTATGATGCTGATTTTGAGGTGACAGTCTGACCACTGTGAGAGTCAATTCACGCAACTTAAATTAAATGGGGGGAAAAAAGCCTGATGAGATCAAGACAAATGCATCCACCTTACATTTTGATGTAATTTGTTTCAAGATTGAAGGTCAAATCTCGTACCCTTTGAAATTGCTGGCAAAATTCCCAATGGGTAAAGGGAGGCATTGCTTTATTTAGATTGGTGCAGAGAATCTCTTACATCCTGAAAACATAACTGCAGAAAATAGTCTTACCCAGAGTTCAATTTTCTGCAACTTGATCCTTCATAAAGGTTCTTATTCAGGGTATTAATAATTAGTGTGGGGTAATGTAATAAAGCTTTTTGTGTTCTCCACCCCCCTCCCCCCGAAGAAGGCTTTGTTGTCCTTCTGAAAGAAGAATGTGCGGGGGTAGATGCTTTCCAATATCAATAGAGTCCTGTAAGAATTATTTTTGGTGTAATGAATTGTATTATTTCCCTCTGTTACCAGAACTATATCTTCACTGATTATTTTGTGTCAACAGTAAATAAGCAATATGCAAGGTCTTAAAGGGCATTTGAATAGTATAATTTGTTTGTATGGATTTCAGTTCGTGTATTAACTGTTCCTCGTGAACTAAAGCACATCTCATAGCAAGCTAAAGGATAGAGCTTTTCCTCTTCAATGCTTTGTAAAGTGCCTGAGCTCCTTGCATGGAAAACTCTATATAAATGCAAAACAATTATATTAATAATGATTATGGCAAAGCACTGAGGAAAATGATGCGGGAAAGTGATTAGATCCCTCTCTCCCCTACAAAAAATACCATGCCTGAATAGTTCTGTTTTTTATTACTTAAGAGATGAAAGTTATGTGAAAACAAAGCAAATCTGACTTGTAATGTGGATATTAAAAAAAGTGTTTTTTTTAAAAAAAGTCTCCACTGTCTATAACTAATTACAGCTTTCTTTTCTTTTTTATAAAGCTAGAATAGTGTATGTGTTTGCRTTTTTTTGCTTTACTTTCTTCTGAGCTTAGACATGAGGTAGGTACTGCAAATACACTGAAATTCTGAAAATTAAACTTATTTTGAGCCATAGAACATTACAGTTCATAATGCGGATATTCTGTCAGAACAGAGTGATAAAACTTGTTTGCTAACCAGTCTTCCCGTAAAATCAAGTGTGAATATATTCATAACTATGTGTCAACACTATGGTCTGACTACAGAACAAGCCCTAATGAATGTCAATCTCAAGAGGATTAATCACAGAGCAATATGTCTCCTTTGGTTTAGTTGTTGTTCAGAACTCACTGAAATGACATCTAATGAAGAGTTCACTTGAAACATGGAATTCAATATTGGACCTTAAGAAAGAAAACTTTATCTTGTGTCCCTGTAGCAGTAATACTTGTGTGATATTACCACTATATAGCCAGTAAATAGTAAGTATTCTAATATACAGTTACCCTGAAATAATAACTCTCATTTATTCTTACTTTTAACATGGTCTCTTGAATTTGTGTTGAGAAGAAGATGCATTGTCTAAGTCTAGCACCTCACAGAATGCAGTCTCAAGTGTTGGAGCACTGAATTGTTACTGAATTGACTGTTCAGTTTGGATTCTGAATCCTTCCTGATAGTTGACAGTATGATGAATATATTCCCAAATGGGAGAAAAATGATGAGTTGATAAGCTGTTTTACACTTTCTAGTATTGGATAATGTAATATTTTAACTAGATATAGATAGGACAGCTTTTTGCTTTGCAAATGAGATGCTGCAGTATGTTTACTGGGAACAAAAACACCCACTGCGTAATGAATGTTTTAAGTAATGTGTTTTTCCTGGATATGTAGTGAGTGAGATGTGTCTTTTATCTTTTAGTTTATCAAGTCATTGTAAAGGTAATGAGAATGAAAAGGATTTGCTGGATCATCTAGCTGAAATACTGTATATCTTGCATTATATAATGCTTTTCATGCTTTTAACTAGCTCTGTTTTTAAAGTAACAACAGGATTCTTTTCCTTCACTCTCTCCTATTTGGTTGATACTACAGAACATGATAGTTCTAATATCTAGGAATAGTCTTCTAATTTTCCTCCTAAATTAATTCATGGGAAGTTTATACCTATTTATTCCTGTGTAAACATTTTCTTTTAGCTTATTTGTCTCTTCTTTCATTGGTATCTACTCTCTGACATATTTGTAGGCAGCAGTTGGCCTCCTTTCCTCATGTAAATGTTCCAAGCTCTTCTTAGTCTCCTTTTGTGTGATAGGCTCTCCAGTCTTCAAATCATCGTAAAACACCTACTATGGCACTTCATTTTTTAGCAGATTGTTGAATATGGGTAGCCCGAAATGCATGGGATGCTCCAGAGGAGGTTCTGTATCTCGTACACAAAACTATATTGTTCTGTAAGAGTTCTTCTTCACTTCCTAATGCTATGTTTTACAAAACAACTGCAGACATAGCTGGTAGACAGTTCTGAGACTTTTTTCTGATAACATGTTTTTAGCTGTGCAACTGTACAARTTGGTAGCCCTCACAGGGTTAATTTCATCGAGACAAATGTAATTTTTTTTTCATGTGGTGTAAATTGGGATTGACTCAGTAAGAATCCATGAAGTTACCTTGTTGTAAATTGTCTCTAAATAAGAAGAAATTTTTAAGTTCAGCATTGCCCTGTTCAGACAAAATACTATTCTAGCTTAATTGTGAGTTAATTCAATATTGCAGAAGTACAAGATGCACTTCTTGGAAATAATACCTTSTACTTCTGTTGAGCTTTTCATACTGGAATGTTGGAATGTTTTCCAAGCATAAATGTCTTACATTCCTATATACCCCAAAAAGTAGATAGGGGTAGTGGAGATGGAGATAGTGATGGTGGAGAATTTTTATATGAAAACAATTCTTTAGGAATGTAGGAATATCAAAAGTGTTTGTTGAGAGGATGTTTATAGTTCCAGGATCAAATTTCCTGTCAGAACAAGAAAAAGAGCGAGACTTCTGAATATCACATAAATGGGTAGTCCAGTTATTTATTTGCAGTGTTGCTCCAAGGAATAATTATTCATACCATGCAGAACAGCTCCAGAAGAAACCCACACCACAGAAGCGCTCAAGATTGTGACTGGGGTGCTTCCTGAAAAGTGTTTTAACCTGTGCCTTAGCCATGTTTAGATGGTAGTACTTTCTACTGTGAGTGTGTCTGCTGCCTGCACGGCAGTTGTAGCACATATTAAACATGGCTTTGATTTAGCTTTAGGTAGCTTGGATAATGATAGCGGTATGGTGCCTTAGAGGTGCTGAAGGAAACTATTTATTCCGCTTGCTCTTTGTCATTGCATTGCTTACTGTGTTACTAAGGTGACAGGGGTGTTTCTTCTGAACTGCAGTTCCTGAACTTGCATTTCCTACCTGTATGTTGTGATCTAAAGCAGTTTTCTGGGAAGCACCGCAGAAGCCATTTCTTCCATTCATAAATGGATATTTGTTATATATTGCTATGAGTGACTTGGAAAAACATGGATTTTTACTCATTTCCTTTTGGATGTGGCTTTTATCCCCCTTTTTTCATGTTTAAGCCACTTTTTTTTTTTTTTTCTGCTTGGTATTTCAGTCCTCCAGTTTCACATCCATTTCCATGTAGTTGCCTACACATGAAACAGTTTCCTTCTTCATCCCCGTACAGCCAGTAAGTCCTTTTCCTTCATGTGACTGTTAAATGTCATTTCTGTTTCAGTCAGTTTACTATTTATGGCATAGCTTCTACGTTCTACCCTCTGCCTTTCAGATGTGTTTGACTTCTGGTTTTGATGAAGCAAGCTTATTAGATGATTCCTTAAGATCACTTCTGGCTTCATTGTGTTTCTATGAAAAAATGGCACATAAACCAAAAAGGCATTTCCAGTTCATTCCTTGAAATTAAGGAGGTTACATCAGAGATGCGCTTAACTTACTAGGTTGAATCTCCTTTAACTGAAGGCCTGTTTGTAGTGCCAAGGTATCACCTGTAAATAAGATGTGACATTCGTTACATGTTTGCATTATACTTTGCATAGCTAGAGCTATGGAAACATAGCTCCATTTAAACAAGCATCAGCTCTTTGTTATTAGAATGAATAAAACGAAGGGAAGTGTTACAGTAATTCTGAATCTGCTGAATTTCTCTGAAAGATTTAATGGTAGCAGCTTTGTTAGTTTTGCAAGAGGAAATGTAAAGTGTTCTTCAGTTGTAGCTTTTTCAGTTATTTCTTACTGAAAAATAGGAACTGCTCTTATCTTCAATAGAAACTTAAATCAATACAACYAATCAGGTTATGAATACACCTTTTCTTTGTAGATGTACAGACTCAGTGCCTTGCTATGGCTCTACAAATCACTCTGAAGCAGGAGTTTCATAAAAGGCTTGGGAAGGATTTGCAGTTTATCATGTCTTTTAATTAAAAGCTCCTCCTCCTCCATCAAATTCTGTGAGTAATCAATAAATCACAGGTTTGTGGTATGCTGTATTTGTTACATAGCTATCTAAAGGTGACTTCAGCCAAAATACTATTCCGTGCTTTTGGTTGAATCCTCTGACATTGCCCACTCTTGGTTTGTTTGGTTCACTGACCGTGTTTGAATTTCCTCCATCTGTAGCAATTTTACTCTCTGTTGTTGTAAAGTTCCTCTGATGGCAAATGATCATGTTCTGATTACATTATCCCTTATCACTACTAAACAGTTTTAAAGAAGGACTGCTTTTGTGAAACTGCTTTTGAAGTCTCCCAAGCAGATGCTGGAAGACAGTAGATGCAACTGGATCTGTCATTGTCTCAGAAATTTGCTTTTATTTTTTTCCCTTTCTTCTTTGTCTCTCCACTCGCTGCATTTAAAAATAGTTGTTTGAGTGCTATATAGTGGCCTGTGGCGGACCCTTATGCTCACACAGAGTGTAAGGCTTCACTGATCTCAGTGAGGCTGACCTCTCATACAGGATGGCAGTATACAGTTGGGACTGTTTTTCCTTAAAGGAGCAACAACAAAAAAATGTGGATTTCTTCTGCTTTCCTGATGTAAAAGATAAATAGTAGCTGTGCATGGGGGATGAGTGCCTTCTCTACTAAGAAGCAGTAGCCAGTCCAAAATCAGAAAAGATTAAAAAAAGACTGTCTTATGCCAACAGCATGGTATTTTGAGACCTGGTTTTCACTTGTGGGGGCTCCCCACTGCCATCACAAATATTTTTAATACTAATATGTATTGAATAATACATAATAATTGTCATACTAATATATGTACATTATTTTTAAAAAGGTCTTCTGTTTCCTGAAAACATTTTTGCAGTGGTTAGGGTTAGAAGTTTATATGCCTGGCTTTTAAAGCTGACAGAAAGCATGATAAGTGCAAGAGGGATAGCAATTTAAAGCTGAAATTCATTTGGTTTAAAATAAATAAATAAAAGGTTTAAGCTAAGTCACTTTATCTTGCATTTGTGGTGAGTCAAGAGTGTCTACATAGTTATCTCAGCAAGCCGATGGCTGTTAGTTAAGCTACTATACTTGGATTTTGTGTCAAAGCCCTCACGTGACTCTAGCTAAAATATTTGTACATGAACTGTGTCTGTCCTGAGACCTGTCAAAAGAAAGGTATCACTGGGGAGGTAGCAACACTAATAATTGTGAAATATATCCAACTGTAAAATTAATTCATTATGTACTTACATCATGGGAAAATGGTTATATCTGAGGCCAAAATTCAGCCTGAGTAAGGGAACACAGCTCCCAGTAACTTCACCTGGAATACTGTCTGTGTCTTTTGGGGATAAATTTATTCCCCAGCTGAATACATGCTTTAGAAATGCTCTTTCAGCATTTTGAACAAGTAAAGAGAGAAGTCTTCATATCATTGTGGGTCAGTACTGCTGAATTACAGTGTCTGTGAACAGACATTATTCAAATGTTGCTTGCTCCTGAAAAAGTTGGTTGAAATGAGAGGGTGTGGTTAATGATTTGGTGCAAATGCTTTCAGCTCGCATATGTTCCATTTTTTGATGACTTAGCACAATCTGAAATGGGATTCTTTTTCTTCTCCCCTGTTTTTATTTTTTAGTATCGAAAATGTATTGAGGCAAATTAAAAAATGGCTTAAATAGAACAGTAAAGAGAACAGGGAAAAGAGCTATTTACCATTGTTATAGGAACATCTTATTTCGAACCTTCAGAAGGTAGTGTGTTTGAAACTGATTTAACATTTGCCCACACAATTAGCTAAAGGAATGTCAAAATGAAATTTAAATTGCAGGACAATACATTATTTTAATGACATCATAACTACAAGAATAACTGAAAATCTGCTTTTATCTTTACTATCAGAATTTTGTTGCTATGAAAGATCTCTTATAAACCAAAATTATATATGTTATTGTGATGTTTTTAATAACAGTGACAAAAAGAGAATTACCAAGCTTACAAAAAACATATTAAATGAGCTTGCTGTTAATGGTKGTTTCACCTCCTGGAGGAGAGAAGCACTATAAGACTTTATATTGGTTGAATACATTTATTATTTATTTAATACTTTTTCTTTTTTTTGATTCCATAGAACTAAACACAGTCCATTGAAGTCAGTGGAAGAATTACAGCTGACTTCTGTGGGTTGGGGATACAGTTCTTAGAGGTCTCTTTCAGATGAACTAATATGCCCCCTTCTCTTCAGCATGACAGCACTGCACATGAACCTGTCTCACTCAAACTTGTGAAAGGAGGGAGGACTTAATCCTGTCTTTAACATCAAGCATGTGCTTTAATGGTTGTCCCCTCAAAATCTGCTTTCCCTTTTTAAGGACTTTAATAGTCATTCATTAAAGGATCTATTGYGGTACATATCAATTGTACCGTTTAAGGTACTTCTTTCTAAAAGTGTTTCATTTGTGTCTTTGTATTAAATAGCAGCTGAGCAATGTTATTCTTGATCAGTGATCTTTATCACAGGGACTTTCTTGTTCTCTTTTTCCCCTAAATTTTCCAGGAAAAAGGATTTTAGCTTTATATTGCATCTAGTTGTAATACAATTAGCACAATGTTAACTGAAAGTAGGTTGAAGATTAAGTATAAATGGTATTTAGAAAACAAAAAAGTTGATATTTAGGACTGTTTTTCCAAATACAAGAACAAATACACTTTGAGATCTAAAATATTTAGAAAATGACAAAAACAGTTCATTGAAGCCTGCAAGGAAACGAGTATTCCATAGTGCAAGAATGTATTCTTTTTTTTTCCTCATAAAATCGTCATATTATACCTTACTCATTTTGGAGCATGTATTATACTGCTAATGCATTTCCTGTATTTCAAATGTGTATTTTTTTATAATGCTCTAGGAGAGGGGAAGAAAATATGTAGAGAACTAACTGTAAGCAAATAAAATTGTTGCTTTCTTGAAGGATAAAGGAAAGGTGGTGGAGTTAATTGCGTACAGTTCCAAGTAGCTTTGGAATTGGCAGGAGGAAATTAGCTGTTGTGTGAAAACAGCATGAAATGTAATTCAGAGCAGCTGTCTAATTTATCAGCAAGAACAAACTGCTCATGTTCTTAAACTCTACTCAATTATTCCATCCAACCTTCTTTGACCCGTTCAGCCTGCTAATGTTTGCTTAAAAATAAAAAATAAAGAAAGTTTGCCAACCTCTTAAAATAAACTGACAGAATCCCTTGAGTTTCCGTTGCAATATACTTTCATCAATTTTTGAATTTATTCAACTCTGCATTCATAGCATCTTTGGAAGAGTTATATGACATTCTCTAATTAACAGTGCAGATTCGATGAAGTTGTGTTCTTTTGTGGCTGATTTCAAAATATTGCCAGACTGATGGCATACAACACCAGGCTAAGAGATTTTATGCTATCTGAAATGACCACAAAACCTTGAGATAAAAACTATATTTTGCTGGTAGTCCTGTTGGGAGTGCTGTTTTATTTTGTGATTGTACTATTTCCTCATACACTGATCATGGCTCTGTTGTTACAGTTTTTCAGAATAATCTTTCTAACTCTATTGCCTTTACATTCTGGGTAGGAATTGAGCAAAATATATATAACAATATCAGAATAAATGTTCAGCCAGAGTAAAACAGTGTAACCACACCAATTTTTAATCCACGTACTCCAGTTTAAATCCTCGATACATAAATGTGCCCCATCAGCTGTTGTTGGAAATACGAAGCTTCTGTCCACAGAACAAAAACTATTTCCTGCCCTTAATAATTTGAATTTCAGTGTTACTTTTTTCTTAAGTATAGATACAATAAGTTTACACCCTCATCTGTGTTTTGCAAAGTAAACTCTGTATCTAGTTCTGGTAAATCCTGCAAACAGAAAACATTAGTATTTTTCAAGGCCTCCATTCTGTTGAGGGAATGTGTCAAAGCTTTCTGATTATTCCTCTGACAATTGCTCCTGCGAAAAACTTGCATATCTCGGGTAATCCTAATTTCAGTAAAGCCTTTTGGTGCTTGACCTAAAGAAAAACCCATTCAAATGATAGCACTTTGCAACTGAAATCTAAAAAGCATCATGCATTTTACAATTTTAGTGCTTTTACCTTTTTTCTCTGTGAATTATACATCCTTTTTGCAGTAGAGAAAGCAGGTAACAGTCCTGTTGAACCAATGTAGCTCAGGCATATTTTTATCTGTAATAGTGACGTAACTTAGACCATTTTGGCCATATTTGTGGGATATTTTTAGGGTCTTAGTGAAACAGTTCTAAAAACGTATATGTATATACATATGTTCTTCTGTTAGGCAAATAGAAACAAACTCTGAGTCTAATTAACTATTACAATGCCTTTTTTTTTCTTTTATTGCCTTAAATCTACAATTAAACCACATACTTTTGAAAAAGTGCCAGTCACTGGGGATTCTGGAAGAAGGTCTTGTCAAGTGAACTGAAGTTTGTGTACGACACTTACAGTGGTAACTGGAATGAAATACAGTCCAGTGTAAAGTTCATTCAGAAACAAAATGTTTGAGTTCAGGGAAGGAAGACTTTCAGTTGGGAAGCAATAGTTCTGGAAGAAACTTAGCTGAACATGAGTTCACAGCTAAATGATGTGGCAAAAAACTTATTTCTATGCAAGGGAACTTTATGTAAGAAGCTATGCTATCTCTGTTTTTGTCTTCCAATGGTACTTGTACTAAATATCATGTCCAGTTCTGGTGTATGCTATTCAAGAAGAACGCTGAGAAAAAAGTTTGTGAGAGAAGTACCACAGTAAGAAGCATACTTGCAAAGAAAGACTTAAAGAGCTCTATCTGTCTAGCTTAGTAAGAGAAGGTTATGAGACAACCTGACTGTGGGATGCAACAGGAATTTGCTTATAGAGAGCTCTTCAGTCTAACAGGTAGAGGCATACCAAGATATAGTGTCTGGGGGAAAGATATTAACCACACTGTGTTGGTGTTAAAAAGGT
The DNA here is from genome assembly GCF_003343035.1 of Apteryx rowi. NCBI lineage: Eukaryota > Metazoa > Chordata > Aves > Apterygiformes > Apterygidae > Apteryx > Apteryx rowi. The sequence goes on from NW_020451011.1 coordinate 41,610, forward strand.
TCCTTCCCTCCCAGGTAGTGTCCAGCTTGCAACTTTCAAGTGCCTTCACCTCACACTAAGCTCGAGTTTGTTGTCAGTACTATGACTTCTTCTGACTCAGCCTATGCTCCATATATTTCTTGAAGACTCACCTACATCACATCTCATTTTTGCGTCTCTGTGGTACTTCTCCCTGCTTGGAACATTCTTCCATGCCTAAGCTCCCTGTCTTCTCATTTCTTCCTTTCAAACACAAGGTTCTTGCATGGAGGCTGACAGCTTTAACTACTAATTTTAGAGTAATGTAAAATAAACTTCAGGGGAAAGCATCATCCATTCTTCCTGTGACTTTGAGCTAATCTTACTTGCAGTTACACTGGTTTAAACCTATTTGCTGCTTTTGGTTAATGTCACAGTGAGTATAGTTTCTGGTTCACTGTGTATTCACTGCATCATTGCRTTGTCTGAGACCAGAATTACACCAAGCTATTACAGCTTTTATCTCAGCCAAAGTTGCTCTCCATCTACATTGCTAGAGGCACTGGGAGGCAGCAAGCAGTTCYGCGTGGTTCTCGGATGACTGTATTAAGTAAAGATCATCCTTATGTTCTGTCCTCACCTGTGCGTATGGTATGTGGCTGGGAATTTTGAGAGTACCTATGTATGTTGGCTGGCCTCATCTTTATTAAAAGGCTATGGAGATTGTGCCTTAGAGCAAAAACAAACAAAAAAAGCCACACGCAACAAAACCCAACATGCTACAGTTTCTTTAGGTTGGTGTTTGAATATAACTAGGTTTCACAAATGAGCTTGAACAGTTTAGTTCTATACCTGTCATCCTTATTCTCATGTATTTTTTCCTTACAAAGCAATACCCTTTTTCTGTTACTTCTTTTCAAAGCTTTTCTAGGTCATGTATTCCAGTAGGGTTGTGCGGCATATTTTTGGGGATGTGAAGCATTTCTTGTGCCCAGTTCTACTTTGCTGTACTGCTTTGTAGTGATAGGTAGAAAATGTGATAGGTGGAAAAATGGGAAAAACCTTTCCTTAAAAATAAGGAGATAACTCTACACTTACTCATCAGTTAATAACGCATGAGTAGTACTTTTAAATAAAAAAGTATGCAAAATAATTGCTAAAGATTGTTTCCATAATAATTTAATGATGAGACATGAGCGGTTTAAAGTCAGAAAAGACTTTCTATTGCAAATCATTCACAGGTGCAGAGTTTGAGACCAGTCTTGATTGCGAACATTACTTAGAACTAACAATTGCATCTCATTTTAACATAGATTTTATGTAAGCTGAAATGACTGAGTTTCAAGTCAGCCCTGAATCTTGAAAGAGGGCCTAGTGCTGAAGAGATRGTGAGCTCATGCCAGATGTGTAATAATTTCCAAGATACAGAAAAGAGATGTTTGAGGACTGTAGGGAAGTGTTAATGATAAGGACCACAGTGGATTGGGAATGGCTAGTAAATCACAAATGACAGAATAGGTTGTGTTATAAGATCAGATTCTCTTTGTCATAGTAGCTGTATTTTTAAGGTAGATGAGATGAAGAAAGGTTATTTGAGACAACCTTTGCCTATAAATACGGTTCATGGGTATGTCAGGAGAGGTCTGGAAGGAAAAAAAGTTTTGTGACAGAGCATGCTTAGAAGTCTTCCAGTCCATATAGTGTACTGGTATACAGTATATTTGTTGCAGTCAAAAAACTGAATAAATTTGTCACCTGGACTTTAGGTGCTAGGTCATGATGTGTCTAAATCCGCATTTGTGAGTAGATGCATCAAACTATGCTGTGTTTAAAATACGACACCTGCTACAGTATCTTTTAAAGTCAATTTGTGGAAGTGAACCCAGGAACAAGTAGATCACAAACAGATGTTTTCTTTTAAATCTGGTTGTTACCACACAGTGGCTTGAGATTATTGCCCCACAGCTTGTTTGGCAGCAGACTGAGCTTCCTCTGCTGACTTTGCCTAGAACAGATTTTGGAGCCCTCCTATAAACTTTCTGCCTGTATCAGTGGGTTGTCTGTAAACTCTGACAAAGCAGGCCAGGTAGCTAAGTCCAGTATAGCTTCTCTCAGCACAGGTGCTTGCAGAGTGAACTCGTGGTCTGTGCCGTTGTCATGGACCTCTCCATGTTACACGTTCAACATTTCACATCACCAAAATAGCAAATAATTGTGTTACTGACGAATTGTAATTTTATCTGGGGCAATTGGGATGCCTGCATTAAGGGAGAACAGACATGACCTTTTTCCTATCAAAAATAGAAAAACTACAGTAATTTATTTAAATAACTCTATAGAAGGCTTTTTATTTGTTTTTAGTTGGACTGTCAGTAGAAAAATATGTGACTGAAATCGTTCCTTTGTAAACAAAGATGTGTTTTCAGCAGGTCTGTCATGATCGTGTTATAAGAAAAAAAGTTTATTCTGTTAAAAAAGGGATTTGAGGCGCATCACAAAGCTTACAATACCTTTGCTAAGATAAAGAAAATACAAACAAAAGAATCTGTTTTGAAAAGACTAATCCAGCCTGAGAATGGTGGTCATTGACAGTAGTTATGCATGTAGCCGAGACAGGAAGTTTTGGTGCTTTTAGAAACAGTAGGATCAAAACACATTTCTAAAATCATTACTATGCCTTTATGTTTCCTGTTCTTAAAACACATTCCTTTGTGTGTAATTAACTAATTGAAACATGAGTTTATGTTTATTATAGAGTTCCAATTTTTTTTTTAAATGATCAGATGATTTCTTTTTTTTTCATATCTGTATATGCTGCTAACATAACTCAAAGTATGTTACTTTGTGCCAGTAGCTTGACCTGCCTTTCTTCTTTCTCCTTTTGGAAATTAAATCTAGTGAGTAATAAGCTCTTTAAATCCAGAGCACCTCTTTTTATATATGTGGATAGGAACCATTACAGTGAAGCCCTGATCTTCACTGGAATCTATAGCTGCTACTTTAAAAACAACAATAATACAGTATGATTGTCCAAAGAAAAGATAAACATATGCTGTTTATCATGTTTTCAAAAGGCTGTCCTTTCCTAATAATCTCTGAATGCTTTTATTTTTGATATCCAAGTACTTTATAGTGCAGTCACAATTCCTGCTTCAAAGAGGGTGACTTGCTAATGACCCCTCTCTTGCTTAAGGGTAAGGATAACAAGGTCACCAGGGAAAATAAAAATTAGAGCAGAAGGTGTTCCTTGTGTGTGTTGTTTTGCTTACTGAAGTACCTCTCCTTTATAATCTTTATTCTCCATAAATTGTAAATAATATGATTTGTCAGAAGTACAGATTCCCTTACTACACAGTAATGAATTCTTTAAGAATCATGATCGTTTGGGAAACTATACCAAGAAGCAGAAAATTTTGTCTTCAGCCATCCAAAAATGTGCATTAAAGAGCTCATTGTCGTCTTTGGCGTCTATCAAAGAGCTCACTGGAAGCAGCAGAGGTAGTAAACAAAGCAGATTGGAGGAAAATGGTCCCCCATGGGGCATAACTTAAAGTCATAGTGAAGTATTGTTTTCTAAAGACATCAAATTACATTTCTACTGGAATATTAGATGTATGAAATGCGTGTGTGATGGAAAGTTCAGGTTCAAAGAGGCTGCTGCTTCAGCATTCACTGAAAAGCTCAGCAACTCATGTTTACTTCAGTACCTCACATTCTGGCTCTGCACTAACCTGTAGTACATCCACCAATTTGTTAGAACAGTATTTAAGATAATATCTTTTTTAAGTTTCTTTTTTAGCAGTCAGTTTTTTACGTGCAAAAACAGAGGCTTATAAGTAGATACTGTTTTATTGTCTTCCACCTTGGCTTCTTTTATGTTTTCAAACACATACAATATGYCCATAATATATTGGCAGACAAGATATAAGAGTCTCTAATAAAGAAATAGCGAGAGGCTTGCAAACACAACTTTCTATTTTTTGTTTTGTTTACTTAACAGCTGTCTATTTTGTTTCTTTTCATGGCTTGAGACTGCATTTGGCCCAGGTGATGAACTGAGATACCTGAAAACCCCATTACCATCCAGAACTCTCAGAAAGAATTGCTACATTCTCTAAATCAAACTCCACAAAAAGTAGCAAGTATACACATTTGGGAGGTGGTGTATGAAGAGGATGTGAAGGCAAGTAATGGGCGGAATCTTGCAATTCCTCTCTGAAACAGAGATAATATTTATATTTTTCCTCCTGATCTTCTCAGCAAAAGCTGAGTTTGGTAAGGTGAGCTGCAGTGAACTACTGTGAGCTTTCAAGAAATAACAACAGGTCTTTGTTTAGGGAATTTTGGATGGTAACAATTGACAAAATGATTCATGGATTGTACCATTATTCGAGCTAGAGACCTGCCAAATCCATCAGCTTTTTAGCTCCAATTCTAAAGTGTCTTCCTGTTAATAGATTCCTAATTACCAGGATTTCTTGTTAATGTCTCGTAGAATCTTCCAAATAGCAAATTGGGCTGGAAATCACTTGCCTACATGACTTTTCCTGTTAACTTTGCATGTATAGTCTGCTTTTATTAGAATAACAATATTTAATATTTTTTACTGAGTGTTAAATTGGGCTGCTAGAATGTAAATACCAATTTGTTGAATAAGGAGTGATATCCATCCTGTAACCTCTATGTTCAGGGCCCACATGCGGTTGCTTTTTTCTTGACCCCTCCTTTCTTTTGCATACTGAATTCCTGCCTGCTTCCTGTTCCTTTTACAGCCCTGTTTCAGTGCTTTCTTTTAAAAGCTGCACCTGCTAATTCTTTGGTTTTTGGAGACTGATGTGGCATGGTGAGATGTTAGGCTTTAGGGACTCAGGAGGCTGCACTCTGTGTGATGTGGTACATGAGGCTAGGTGTGGAGAGCCATTAGCAGGGTGGGTAGGGGACATTCTTGCATAGGGAGTGTGGGTTTGGAGGGAGCATTGGGTAATGGAGAGGGCCAGATTTGGAAAATCATCTTCTGTATTCATTGTTGCGCCACATGGTTTGAGGGGCAGGAGACCAGAGTGTGTTGTGCCTGGGTATATCTGCCGTAGCAGTTCTGTCTGATGCGAAGCGGTAGGGATGGTACTGTGCACTGAGGTGTGACGTTACGCAGCTTGGATATTGTTCATTTGGGACCTCCATCTGAGAGTCACGTTCAGCCCTTACTCCATCCCTGCTCTAAACTGTTCTTGTGTAAATACAGACACTTCAGCCAAGTAATCTTACTGTTATTCTGCATTTAGTTAACCTACTGGAGGATTTAAAAAAAATTTTTTTTTTTTTTTGAAGATGTGGATCAGTTAGTGAAGTGATACCCTGCCACAATCACTCAAAACCCACCAGATTTACTGATTTGGAAAATCGCCATCACCATTTATGTCATATTCATTCGGTATCTCAGCCTAGTGCTCTGTGTAGCTGTTTTAGCAAGCTTGCTATTTGGTTCACTGGTGACTTCATAAAYGCTCCCTCTACCAGAATGTCAGATTTCCAGTGAATGTGTGCATTCGTGCTTTTGTGTGCAAAACAAAGTCTTAGACCTTTTGAAAAATTATGCTTGAAAGGAGCTCTAGCATTTTTGTGTCTTTCAACTTCTGGAGGTCACAGCACATTATAAGCAATTTTTGTGTGGTCACTCATATTTGTCTGGGAAAGTTATTGAGTTCAGATCCATATGCTTTTGAAATTCAGAGCTTTTAGATTTGAACTGGATGTCCAAAAAGTGGAAACACATTTCAGGTTCTTTCATTTGTTTTTATGATGGTATCATTTGGTGCCAAATGGGGCATTTTAATCACTTTTTTAATGCTGAAATTACTTGATTTTTAGCATTCCACATCAGAGAAATGAGGTAATTAGAAGAAAAGATTCATTTGTGTGTCTGCAGAAGTATACTTAGCAGTCTAGTGAATTGTCATTTGAATTTCAAAATGCTTTGAGAAGTACAGGTTTACGTTTATTAAAAAAAAATGCTTCAGCAAGAATTTTTTTGCAGGGGCAAGCAAAAAACTACTATATGTAGTTTAGTTGTATTGGTAGTGATTTGGGCTTTCTAAGGAATATGGAGTTAGAGGTAAGTCTGCAACTGCACTCTGCTGTCCCGTTTTTTCATCATTGAAACTTCATTGTTTTAAAAACTACAGGTGTGAAATGTTCCTCATTAAACTGCATACTACAGTTGATAGGGCAAATCCATCTAAACCATTATCTTCTCTTTGGAAAATTAAGAAAATAAAGTCTGAAACGTTGGAGTCTCTCAGGGAGACTGAGAAAAAAGTGCTTTGCATTATTTGGTATTAGATGGCTCTTACAAGCCCATTCAGTGCAGCTATTGAAAGTAACTGGGTTATGTGTGCATTCTTGTTTGTGTTGATTATCCCAATAATCCAAAGACAATAAAACTGCAGAAAATAGGGAGCAGAGGTTTTGGGATAGAGTAAGCCTACAAATCAACAGGACGGGTGTGAAGGAAAAGCTTGAAGATGGCCTGCAACATAAGAGCTGCTTCTCTGAAGTTTTACTCCTGTTTTGCCTCCTCGTTGAAGGTGAAACAGACTTTTGTACGCACTGCATATCCTAAAGATCAAAATGATCTGGTTTGTATGTTTGTTTTACTATGTGTCAAGCACAACAGCCTGAAGATGGAGGGATGTTAGCTGCCCATCCAGATTACAACAGTTTGCCTGTGGGGTGAAATCCTGGCACTGTTGAAAATAAATGCAGAACTCRCAGCTGTGGGTGCATGATCTCACCAGGGGACTAAACTCAGCAACTAAGTTTAACACTGTGACACATGTTGAAAMTTCAGTATGTGCTCAAATGCCTTGCTGGGCTAGGGCTGGGATTGTGCCCACTTAATGATAGTGCCAGTCAAATATTTGACTGGTTACAAAACTTTGGCTAGACATGAATACTAACTAGTGTATGTCCCACTGTTTCCTGAGTCTCTGCAAGTTACACTCATAAAGGCCCAGGCAGGAAAGTCAGGATTTGTACCAGTGAATACCATATGTCTGCTCTGTGCTTAATTTTCAAAAGTTGCCCCAAATTTTGTAGTAATACATACACATGTGGTGTCTTCTAATTACTAACTAAGGGTCCCTAAATATCTGTTTGTATTTGGCTGTTAATTCATCACTACGGTTAGAATGTGTACCCTTGTTAATGTTTTTTAAAATGTTCTTAAAAGAAACAGTTAATGGCCCCTGAGTTTAATCTATTTATCATTTTGCTTCTAGGCATATGTGTTTTCATTTTCCGTTAGTCCTACTAGTGTTGACCATAGTCAGATTGCCATAAGTAGTACCCATCACATTAAAGGTGGTTCCCTTTACATGCAGCAGTGTGTGAGATTACTAAAAAAAAGTTTTTTCTTTAAAAAAAGAATTTTACTTTTTTATTGGACCTAAAAGCTATTAAGTTTTAAATGCCATCTGTTTTTCATTAAAAAGGCATTTCTATTTTAAATCCTTGACTTTTATTAGAAAAAATAATATTCAGCTTTGGGTGGTTTTTTTATCTTGTTGGTGCTTTATCCATCAGCTAAATACAGAGCTGTAGTCCCACATGGCAAAGCATGCCTTGCTGTATGTGTGGGTTTGTGCACATGGACATGTGTACATGGTTATTTTTATGCTTTCATAGTTCTTTGTTTTTCTGTTTCGACTTCCCTGGCTTCCTCTTTAAATTTGTCCTGGTGCAGAAATTATGAAGCTTGATTAAAGACTCATTTTATATTCACATGCAGAACTGGAAAATAAACACAGTCCTGAAGGGACGAGCATTCATCCTTTTCTTTCATTCTCTTAATAATTAGAGATGGTCTTTGAATGTGCTATATAAAGTAATAACTTGTATTTGATATGTTTTCCTCAGTTCATCTACATTTAGTCACAATACTACCGCCTGTTTCAAAATCAGGCAGATGAACCATCTGCTGGAGGCATATGAGTGTTGTAGATGGGATCAAATCTACAATTTATCAGCTGTACCCTTGTTAAGGGCTGTCATATTAGTCAATAATGCTTTCAGTTGTGGCTGTAGGGGGAAGTGGGAGGTGGCCCAAAAGGCCAAAAGCTGTTAAGCTTAAAGTAATATGTGTATTCCCAGTGGATTTTGCTGACAGGAAACTTGGATTTGGTTGTAGTCCAATTATAGTAGAGTAGAATCAAAAGTTCTTAACCAGGGAAGTACACTAAAATAGCAGATGGCAATTTCTGCCGTGCTTTCTCTTTTCTGGTGAAATTTTGCAGAGTACAAGGCTCCCACACAACATCCTCTCTAACCTTTTGCATCCCATGTAGAGGAGGCATTCCCAAATGGAGAAACCTGTAACTCTTTGCTCAGGAGGGGAAGGGGCCATAGCCAGCAAGCAAAGGGAGTTATTAATTGAGATCCGCTTCTGTGCAGATTCACTGATGACAGTGTTTTGCAGAGCTGACCGAAAGATCCTGATGCTGGTTCTTAAACTGAACATGTTTTACGTATGGATATGAGCCAAAGACTGTTTCTTGCCTCTTACCACCATCAACATGCAGCTGTATACAAAATTTTGACTTGCTATGTTTGTAGTCTGTGAATGTTAGATGTAGAGTTGAGTAAAGAAACAATGTTATAATCTCCAAAGCCATAGTGTAGCAGTTGACACAACTGGACACAAATTAGCCCATGGTTTTGGGTCTTGACACAAACCTGTGCTGTCTTAAGGGAGAGGTGATGCAATACTGAAATAAACTACCAAAACCGCGGCGGGTTTTTCAGCTGTTGATGTTTCTGACTAATGTGAACAGATGTTACAGTACTTACTAGAAGTATATGAGAATCAAAAAAATTGTTCTGTGTTATGCAAGTTAGATTAATAGTTCTTTTGACCTTTTGGTTATGAATAATTGAATTATGCAGATGTGTAAACTTCTGTAGCAAAATTTTAAATTATTAGAGATCCAATTTGTCATCTTTTGTTCTTTGTTTTACAGATTGGGCTTGGAAAAGTGGTTTGATCTGAATATTTCATTCTCGTATTCTGTGTAAATTTTGCTAAGCTATTCAAATTAATTGAACTAAAGAGAGTGAGTAGTAGGTAGTTTCACTTTTGTTTAGTATTTCTTTTCTCCTTTCTGTACAAAACTGGTTCTCCATGCAACTTTCACATGCACTGGTTACTACACTGAGGAAAATATTATAATTAAGCAGGCCAACTTCAGTGGCAATTAATGCCACATTTTTAAAAAACTCAGTTCTGCAAATACCTATGGTCTCCAGTAAGACAAACTACTTATTTATTTAAAGCTAAAAGTCTACAGAAATATTTTTGGCTTAATTAGCTGTAGTTGCCTATGCTGCCCTTTCTTGGCCAACTGATATCTGGGAAAACATTGGAGTAGTTTTGTAGCTGATAATATAGTGAGAAATTCCTTCGACTCAGCCAGCAGAGGCCTTTTTTGTGGTACAGCAAGGCCTGACCCTGAAAGTAAGCTGCTTTTTCAAGAAAAAGTAGTAATTTAAAGGTTGCAACCTTGAATATCCTTTCTGCTACATGTTAGTCTTATAGGCCTGATTTTTATCATTCACATAATTCTAAAAAAGAGAAATACCTTACGGCTTCCACGTTTTTAGCCTTTATTCCGATGTGAAATTGTAATTGTTGGCTAAAGTTTAACCTAACTGACTAAGTGATATTTGAGAATAGTAGAAGGCTCTAAAATAGCTCCAGTTAACACAGCAGATGTACTCTTAATATTTTCCTGAATTCTTTGACTTGTCAGACAGAAATGCTTTCCAAGGCAAAATTTGAATCCTGCATGTAGGATTGTTACTATGTGTAGGGGCTGTTGTCCAGAGAAGGAATTATACAGATTAAAAAAACCTGTATTTACAGGAAATTTGAATGAGAGATTCTCTGTCAACAAAAGACAAGGAAGAAAAAGTATGGGTGATGATGGTTAAGGAGTCCTTCTAATCAAATTCCAGACTGTCAAGTGCTATTTATCCTTGTATTTCCTTTTATCTCTGTCAAGGTGCTGTTACTTTTTTTTGCATATTTTTGTATCCAGATACTGTGATAGCCTGTGTGGTGACCATTTTTCCAGTGGTCCAGAAAAGTGAATTTTCACTGACTTCCTCAACATTATGCAGGAATTTTGGGGATCTGTGTTGTGAGGTTCTGGCCTGGACTCGTATCCCCAGACATAATCTCACCAATTTGAGAAGGACTGCGTTTGTTTTTGCCACAATGACTTTCACTGTAGGACTGAAGTTATAGCAAAGCTGGGAAGAAAGCCCTGGGGAGATAATTTCAGACTCTTAACTTATTCACTGGAGAACGCTGCTTCTCATACAAATTGTTACAAATCTCTCTACTTAGAGAGGCCAACTGTGAAATGAGAATAATAATGCTTATGCACCTTTGTAAAGTGATTTCAAATCTACAAATGGAAATTTAAGTTCAAACAGCATTATTAAGCACATTTTCCAGATAGAGTAATGAAGAAGAAAGAGTTTCAGAGCCTTAGCTTTTTATTAGTGTCTCTTCCCAAATTTGTTAACTCACTAGTAAGGGTGTATTTTCTGTACCTCTCTGGATCTGATGAATAGCTGATAAAAGTCTGTTACAGCTTGGCAGTCCTATCATTCAGTCTGTAGAAATTATGCTTTTAGATCTTCAGCTGTGTTTTCCTCTGAGTTGACCCAGATATTGCTCGACACATAAAAGCAAACGCATCAAGGGGCCTCTAGAAACCATTTAAATTTTAAGGACATTTTTATGTTGAAGGAGGTGGCCATAAACAAACTATTAGATCAGCAGTTCTATTAACTGAAGTCTTCTGTTTGTCCATGGAGCAGATGAAGAAAGCCAAAAGGTTTCTTCACACAATCATAATACAGAAATAATTAGATTAAGAAGTAGTAATAATAAATGTGATACTACTTTTAATCATCCTTCTGTTTTTAATCCTTTAGGATTTGCATTTTCAAGCGTAGCTTCTCAGCTCTAAAGGATAAAAACTCACTTTAAATACATGAAAGTTAATGGTAAGACTGAGTGGAACTTTTTTTTTAACACAGAAAATGGCAAAATTGCTTTGATTTTAAAATCTGTCAAACACTGTAAGCATTTGTCTGTTATGCTTCAAACTCTTGTCAAAAATACCAATATGATGCAAATTGCATGGGGGTTTGCGATTTGATCTCATACTTGCTAGGATGCTGATTCAGCAGAGGTCCCAAGCACTGTTAAAACGTAAGTAGATGTAAGCAGAGCAGATCCTCCGAAATGGATGAAATTGCTTTAAAATTTAAGTCTAAGCCTGTGTTACAGGGTTTTTTTGGCATATTTTTTGGAGTGGGCCATTGATGCCTGGTCCTTTCACACTGAATGTTAGAATGTTGAATGTTAAGGTTTGCCCTTTAAAAACATCTTTAATTGGTGAGCTCTTGATACCTCCTTTAAAAATATGATTCTACCTGAGGCTGTGAGAACATGAGAACAGCTGCACACACTCCAATGCCTAACTTTAAAAAGAAAATATTAAAAAAAGTTGGAGATAAATGCAGTTTTCTGCACAGTTTTCAAGTGATCTCAAAAAGCTGTGGTGAGTTTGAATGGAATAGCAGTGGAAGCACTAGAATATGCATTGAAGTCCATTTTAAATAGTCAAATAAACCAGAAGACATCAGAATGAAATTATTTCATGACAGCCTTTATATTCACAGCAAGAGAAGCAATAAAGATATTTGCAATATAAAGTTCCATATCAGGAACCTAAATTAGGGCTCAGAAAGAGATATTGCTTATTTAAAAAGAGATGTTCACTAAGACGGTCATGTTACTTTTCTGCTGTATGGATTTATGGTTTTGAAATGGTTATGCCCCATAACTCTTAATTAAGCTTGACAGTTTTAGTATTGAAGTTGAAGGAGCTGGTTTTAAAGATAGTCTGCAAACAAGGGCCTCTCTTAATGGTCCCAGAGCTTGTCTTTATTTACAGGCTTTACTGTATTGTGGAGGAAGAAAGAAAGTAACGGTTATCTTTAATTATACATGAACTGCAGCATGTCAGACAAGTGACTATAAACAAACACAAGGAGCTTACAATAAAAACAGTTATCATTGACTTTGTGCAGTGACTGAACCTACCAATCCTATATCTGCGTGAATAGTATTTTATGGAAAGAGGTTATTGTATTGATTATGATGGGTCTACTTGTGTGAGTAGTGTGCTTATAGGGGTAGTATGGTGGGCCTATTTTTTTGTGAGCCTGAATTTGCTGGATCACATTCTACCAGACTACAAAGTGTTCTCAAGTGATAATACTATCAGGCCATTTCCTGTTTAACTTGGTACCATTTACCATTAACTTCATATTGAAAAAAGCTTTCACAATCTTGGTTAAAAGTTAGATGAGGGATGAACAGCGTTCATTACTAAGTTTTCAACATTAAGTGATTTTTGTATACCTTTGGAACAAGCAGCAATGTTCTGGCAGTGGCCTGTGTCCATTTCTTTTTTGTCCAATTGTTTTATTCCCAAATACAAATGTTAGCCACCTTCTGATTTTAGTAAGCCCACTGAATAGCTTGTCAGAGCTATTCAGTCCACAGAACTTTGACTTTAGATCTTATTTTTCTGCCAGAAAGCAACACAATGACATTGCAGAATAAAATCTAAAGGGGAGCCTCATCCAGGTTACATAAAAATTCCTTACGTGACTGATAGTATAATGCAATTTTCACTGCCTTTGTCTTTTTAGCTTTCTTTTTGTTTATTTCAGCTTATTTTTCTCTAGATGTAGATTTATTTATTTATAAAATAAATAAAAGTAGGTCTTAAAAGTGTTTTGTTAAAAAAGAAGCCTGTAGAGGATTTAAAGTTATAGAATGCCCTAAAACAGGCTGCAGAACTCATCTACTTCCGTTAGGTAGAAAATTAACTCTCAAAATATTAACTTCAAAGTAAAGCTCATGAAAACAAAAGACATTACTTTAAAAGTAGAATATTTGCAAAGTTTTTTGTCAAACAGTCATTGTTTTTACTTCCTACCTCTGTTGGAAGGATTCTCAGGATAATCACAGAAAACGCTCAGAAAACCTGTTCTTTATTTTTTAACGGAATCTCACTCTGGGGCTTGAACTCCCTCCTGCCACCACCACCAGCCACATGGAGGTTTATTCTGTCTCCTGTAAAAGCCCCTTTTGACCAGTGAAAGTTCTAGGTGGTGCTCCAGACCTTTCATTAAATCCACTCACTTCAAAGTATAGAATAATCTCCTTTTGGAAAACCACAGGACTGAGAAGGGGGTGTGGGCCCTAACGTCCTCTCTGGCGTGCAGCTAGAACAGGCTGGCTGTGTTACAGAACCTGCTTTCTTGGCATGAATTTTCATCAATGCATATAAGATGAAATCCTGGTGTCACTGGAGTTAATGGGAGTTTTTTCATTGATCTTGCCTGTAATTCCTCAGTAAATAACTGATGGTTGCAGAGATCGCTTATGATTTATGTAACTCTGAGTCTCACTGCACCTTCTAAATACAAAACCCAGCTGATTCCAAAATCCCAAGTAGCCTGGTTGAATGCTAGGTGTTGTTAAATAAGTGCTTAATTAGTTTACTAGAGTTTAGAACAGTAAAAAATGCTGCATTTCATTAGACTGGCTGAAGGGAAATAAGGAAACAGAAATCTGTGAAACTGTCTAATCTAGAATTTGGGTAGAAGCTATCTGTGATTGGTATTTTTTTTAGGTAAGATAGGGCTGAAAAGCAGTAAGGAATTTCTGGTTTTAAGTGTTTACTCTGTTGCTGAGTAGGGTTGTGATCTTTCAGCAGTCACATAAAGCCTTTTCCCTGTTTCTGCATTTCTGAAAATGAGGTGTTACTTCCTGCACTCACAAAGTAATTCTGGAATTTAGCCTTGGGAATAGTCAGAAAATCCACTCTGAGTTTTAGCCACTGGCCTCATAACAGTATATTAGCCCTGAGCATGATAGATTATGTAGTGCGGAGGGAGAATTCGGTGTATATGAAGAATACAACCTATTAGAAAAAACATCGTGCTAAGCAGGAATCTGGCTGAACTTGTCTATAGGAAGACCATGAGGAGGGGAAAGAAAGGGAAGAAAGAGGCATCTAAAATCCTACTCTTCGGTGGATTTAGTCATTTATGCTGTGCTGCAGAAAGTTATTTACTTTTTTTTATGACTAAAGGTCCCAAATCATCTGAGGGTAGTCAGAGCACCCCTCTTCTCACAGAAAAAATATCCTGCAAAACCAGAGGTTACACTTTTCTATGAAAGCACAAACACACGTTACAAAGGAGTCAATGGTGGATATAACGTTCTTGTAATAACACGATGAAGTACTTGGAGGACTTACCAGAGGTGTGAAAGAGATATTTGGATAAATAAACTTTAGAGAACAAACTGTATCCAGATCAGTAGACTGCAGAGTCAGACTTCCACGTGCTCCTCCTGTTTAATTAGTGTACAAAAATAATTCAAATATTTTACTTAACTTTTGGAGGGGAGAGGGAAAGGGAAGTAGGTGCCTGCATGAGAATAACCCCCGTTTGATGGGGACAGCACTGTCTTGACTGAAGAGGGATTTGGATGTGAATGCCCTCTGACACAGGAGGGATCTGAGTGTGAGTCATCAGTCTCCTGAGGGAGTGCTCCAACTAGTAAGTAACCTGTTGTGATAAAAAGTATACCCCATTCCCAGTTTTTGGAAAGGAGATGGTTGATGCTGTGGAGCCACATCCATTAGGTATGCTATGAGAACAGCTACTTCAGACATGCCCTTCGTTAGTACATTTATCATTAGATACATATTAAATTTCATTAATCCTACAGAAAATACCCAAAGATGTTTAATTACTATATTGAGGTAAGGTATGTTACCAAGTATGCTGTTTGCAAAGCAACGCTTCTGAATCCTTGCTTGGTGTATTGTGTTTAGTACCAATATGCCAGAAGAGACCACTGAATCTCATTGTCTGCCTTCTGTGCCTTGCTATTCCTTGAGGTCATGCCACTCTTGCAGTGTGCAGATCTAGCGGAGTTGTTGCGAGGACACAGCTCATGTGGAATGGCTGCGCACAGTGATCGGAGTTGGTCAGCTGTCATAACGGCTGAAGTCCGTAACTCAGCCAGGGAGTTTGTGTGCCTAGTTGCATCCCTAGGACTAGAGAAATTGCAGATAACAAGTTTTGTCTGTATGATGTGTTCAGACAATGCGATGCTGCATTTTCAAAGTGCAAGGAGGACATTATATTAGACCTGGTTATTGACCAGGTAGGAAGTAAGCAACTGTCTTTGATTTTCTTTTAAGTTTGCAATTTACTTGAGTATCTGCAGTAGTAATTTTGGGGGCACTGAAGAGGTTGGTGGTTCCTATTATTAATTTCTCTAAAATGAAGGTATTTCAATACCTTGTTGAGAAAAAAGGTTAAAATTAGAAGCTATCTTCTTATGACAATTAGTATTTATTTTTCAGCATAAAAGTAAAATGGAAATTTCATAGGTTCTGTCCACATGTGTTTGTATGTTCATGTTGATGTAGATTTAAGCTCCAATCCTATTGCACTGTGCTTAGAAAGTCTAAACAGGAAAGTAAAATTAGGCATAACCCTATCAATATATTTATAGCAAACCTGTATGTCTAATTCTTGTCTTTTAAGTGCTTCCAGTTGGTATAGGACTCAGTATAAAGTAGGTACTGTCTGATAATATGACTTGTCTGCATAGTACATTTGTCTTTGGAAGAAGGTAGTTGCAGCAAAATTTCTGTACTCTTAAACTTTGTCTGAAATATGAAAGGTCAAATCAAATTCTGCGGTCCTGGGGTCTAGACTTTGTGTTCTGCAGAAAGTTGTCCCTCCTGCTGTGTTAGTCCTTGATCATCTCTTCAGCCTCAGATGCCTATTTTTTTCCCTGCCACAGGATGAGAGAAATTAAGTGACTAATCTCCTAGGCCCTTAGTTATCTGTGGCTGTACCAGAAATCTCTTTCCTTTTGGGATTGCTGTGCAATTTAAGAGAGACCAAATGGTAATCTTGAGAACTGGAAGAGTATAACCCATAAAGTGATAACATCTCAGCTAAAAAATCCCTGCTGCTTACAGATAATTCTGAACTTCATTGTGCTCCGGATGAAATGAAAGACCTATTTTCACAAGGCTTTCCACAGTAGGGAGTGATGGGTGGATGGCCCAGTAACATCTCTCTGGAGACAAGCAGCAAGGGTAAGAGGTAAACCAAGTCAAAGGCCTTGTGATTGCAAATGGTGTATATGTCAGTGTATCTCTCCAGGAGTGCATTAGGGTTCATGTACCTTTCAAGCTTTTATCTCCCCAAAGTGACTGATTACTTTGGTGGTTTTGTTTTCAAACAAGAGTTGCTAAAGGGGCACAGGCATCATTTCCATGTATATGATAGTATGAAGTGTGATTGTTATGATGTCTCTTTAAATAGACTGTTCTCATGATTCAGTTCAGTTGAATGTTGCCCTAGAGAGTTGAATCCTGTCTTTTCCTCAGCCAGAGAGTTTCTCTGTGATGCTGGGCAAGTTAACTAAAATTGAAAACTAACTACTGGGAACTGTAGTCATCTGGTCTTATTCTGCCTGACCAGACTGAGATGTTTGACACCTGAAGAGCAGAAGTCCCAAGCATTCAGAAGTGCAGCTTAGTCTATAGGAAAACAGTATCCCATCACATACTGAGCATATGAAAAATGCAGCCCTTGGAGTCTCCAGAGAAGCACCAGAATCAATGGAAAAGTTTTCGTTGCAAGGTGTTAGCACTCTGTTGGAAGCAGCAGTGGCCAGTAATGTAAGTGGGCTATCTCATGTGTATAACTGTGTTTGTGACTGACTGTGAAAAATTAGTTGTTTTTAATTTTTCCACATAAATTCTTGTGGAGGGGTCTCCAGAGAATACTACACTTTTATCTTTTCAGTAGGACTGTTTGCACAAATCCCCTTTCCTTCCTACTACTCTTGCTGGAATTTGCTGTGAGAATTAGGAGCTGTAAAATATTTAAAAGTCAATAGAATTTGCATGAAAAAATCAACACTAAAATAGATTCATGGGGATAACTGCATTTGCACGAAAAGCAGCTGGGTATGCATATTTGATTTATTCATTCGATAAGTTTGAGAACATGTTTGTAAGGTCTGTGATCCTTTTGCATAATTTGTGCTGGTTTAGTATTGGAATTGTCATATTTAAGAGGAAAATTAAACGGCTTGTTTGAAGGCTTAGGATTCAGGGTGATAAAATGCAGCTACACAATGTTTTATAAATAGTGGCTATAATTAACACAATAGTCCAAGCTTAACTATTTCTCTGAATTAAAGCTGACAACTACCTTGTTAGAAAGAGCACAGACATAGGGAATGGATTTTACTGACTGACTTAGAATAACTTTTTCCTTTCTAAAAGTAGCAGTTCTATGGGAGTTGTTGGGAAACTTCTTATACATGAAACATTTAGATTTCAGAGTATTGATTTGGAATGATTAAGTTTGAAATGATCCTTTTTTGATTCCTCAGTATCACAGCAGAGCACTGGGTTTCCCAATGAAGTGAAGCACTGATGAAGGAAAACTTAGTTCAAGCAACAGAATGGCAGAGTAAGGTACTTCTTTGTATAAGACACATTATTTATTCAGCACAAAGTGAGTTCCTAATCTGAAATGTAACCCTAAAAAATGGTATCTTGGGAGTTCATGTTAAGTGCTTTTCCAGCAATTTACCATAAAGTTTTGTTCAAGTTTCAGGTTAAAAACCCCTACGAACTTCTCCCTTCCCTGTTCCTATGCAACAGGTACAAGTGTCATGCTGGCTCGTGACTATAACAATCTGAAGTTAGAGACAAATTTTGACAAGTATAAGATTACGAAAACCTAGACCATGTTTAAATTAARCTGATGTTGTGACATTAGTCTTGTTTCTTAAAGGCGTTGCAAAAAAAGGTTGAAAATCTAAAACCACATGACTATGGGTACATCTGTGTTAGCTTTTAGTTTGGATCCAGAATATACTTTTGAAGCAAGTTTCCTGATACTGTCTACTTACTATGCTTTGCTTCACATGGCATAGTGGTTTTGGAACAAGCAAACTAATTTGCTTTTGAACGAAACTAAAAATGTGCTCCAGGAGCACACATAATGCTCTCCTACTGCTAAGGGGCATTTAGTCCGCAGGACCACACTAGACCCAGCCCCTAGACTTCCTCCCTCTCTTCTTCCCCAAAACATATAGAGTGCAGACATCATACCTTCAGCATCAATTGTTTTGCTCTGTAGCTCTGCTTTTATTGTGCCATGCTACTTGCTAATATAGACATCGGTAGTGTCCGTTGTCAGTGAATTGCCAAAGACATTCAGTTGATAAAACTACAGTTTCGTCCCATGGGGCAAAAGTGAACTTTCAAGAATAATTCCCACCTCAGTGAGTAAATTGCCTGTTAGGGACTGCAGCCACATATCAGGTAAGAAACAACAGACTTTGTTGTTTCAATGTTAAAAAAAAACAAAACAAAAAGCCAAGAAACTCCTCCAGGAAACTTGGGAGGCTTAGAGGTCTGATGGACTCATTCTCTTGTAATTATGTTCCCTAGTTTGGGGKTTTTTTTTCTGTCTTTTCCTCTCTAGTGAAACCTTTACTCACTTCATTTCTAATGGGGAAGTTGTTCCAGTTGAGTAGTTTGTGAAGTGAATGGTAGCTGCTATTAATAGCAGCACCATGAATGAAAAAGCTCAGAATGAAATGGTCCGTTTCAGTAAGCTGGCATGAATGTAGAAGCTAGCAAGTAGTTCTTCCCAGAGCACCGTTGTTTTGGRCTTAAAACCTGGGGACAGGTGCTTCCTTGGCAAAAATTGATGTACATTTGGTGCTGGTCCCCCAAACTCATTTATTTTAGTTTAAATATCAAAGTTCTCTGGGTTTGGGTAACATCTGTGTCTGTGTGCTAAGCATCTATTTCCTTTTCCATAAAAGGAAGATGAAAAAATTAGACAACATGCTTTCATTTCTTTAGTGGAAACTCGGCTTCAGTGTTTTGGATTTTTTTTCAAGTAATATGTGGAAYGAACAGCCCATTATGGCTGAAATAAAAATGCTGATGAATGTCAAAGAAACAACTAATTGTACTAGGACTAATATAATAAAATGCAAAAATGTTTTACCAAGAAGTTTTTTGAGGTTGCAGTGAGCAGTTAGAATACATTTCCTTTCTGTGTATTCAATGCTACAATCATTTTCTGCCATTGGAGGCAACAAAAGATACCATTCTATGTTCCTTTCTCTTACTTGGATGTAAAGCCAGAATACTTCAGATGTAATCAGTGGTGTTTTTCCAACTGAGCTTGATATAAACAAGAATGTAGTCTAAGATGATAGATTATTATTTAAAAAATAGTCATATTTCTAATTGCAGGAATTGTGGTGTTAAAACCTTTTTTCTTTAAGTGTTTGTTAAAATTGTCTACTGCAATGTATGGCATTTAATGCTGTTTTTTGTTTGATATCATATTTCCTAATTATATCAACTCACTTGTTAATTATTCTATGCTAGTGAAATCTGTTTCACCAATAGCAGAAGTTCCCATTCCAATTTTTCTCTGACTTAGTAACACTTACCAACATGCAGGAACCAAGTCTTTCATTCCGCAGAGTATGTTAAGAAAATCTTTGAAGTAAAAACTGGTCATTTCTGACTATCTGGTAGATTCCATTTCAATTAAATAGTAAAGTTTGATGTATTCGTTTTTTAAAAAGATTAACGTAGCAATTTGTTTCAGTAAATTTTTCTTGGTTAGCTGTAGCAATAMCCTTATCCATCTTCACTGTAGGTCTGCATAGAAGTTGTTTTATTATGTTTGCTGGTTTCATAAACTGATTTTATTAGGGTTGGTTATGATAGGCTCCCTCTAAATATAGATTCTCTGTGGTATTCTTAGAATCGCAGTTTCAATGCAAATTCTTGTACAGGAAAAGAAACTTCAACTGTCATAAGCAGAACGACCTCAGACTGTTTAGTCAGCTGTCTTTTATCAGTGTCAGTATGAAATTATGAAAAAATTCCATTTCCCTTCCCACGTATCTGACATCGGTGAGATAAGTAGTCAGTGACTATTCATTTAAAAACCTAATTTATGATGTAGGAATTTCCTGAATGATGGTACTGAAAACTAAATCACTATTTTTTGTCCTTTTTTTTTTTTTTAAAGCCTGAAAAGTAGACTGATGATGAAGCAGCAATGTGAGCTTCCTTATGCTGTCTCATCCAGGAAGGAATTTTCAGTGGGCTCTTTCCGAGTTTCTCTCTCTCAAAAGCTCATCACATATTTAGACTCTGACCTATTTGATCAGAAACATGAGTGATCCAGAGCTCTGGAGTATCTTTTGCAAAGATGTGGTTAGTATCCTGAATATCTAGATGTATTTCTAACAGTGAGGAAATTCTCTGAAAGTTTATAGCTGTCTTACTGCTTGCAACTTTTTACTTTAAACTCAGGAAATATTTTGCTAACAATAAAAATCTCTTCTCCCTCATACAAAGCATCTCCTTCCTCCTCCTTGCTCTATGCTAAACCTGCCTCTCTTTGTAGAAGACCCCTTGATAGATCACTGGAAGGGTAAAGAATGGCTGCTCTTCGGGCAAGCAGTAAACCCTGAATAGTACGGCTTGGCAGGAGACCCTTTCGGTGGTTGAAGCTCTGACTTTGGATTCATACTTCATTTGCACCCCAAGGCACACCAGTATCTTAGCACAACGTACCCCATTGTGTGTTACTGCTTACATCATTTCACTGCAAATGAGAACAGCAGTGGTCTTTCCCAAAGGGCTTTTTGTTTGAAGTAATGAAACATTTTTTCCACTTGGAAAATACAACAGCCAGGAAACTTGCAGTATGCGGAATAGCTTCTGACAATATTATTCTAACACTGAAAAGAAACAAAGGAGGAGTGTATATTATTATACTGGCTGCCAGACAAAAGGTTGTATTTAAAAATACATATGCCTCTTGAATATGATTTGTGACAGACATACAGCCTGAAGACTGGCATGTGACAAGGGGAAATCAATAAAAAATGCATAATGGTATTATAAATATTTATAGAATAGCTAGATGAATACAATATGACAGGGAGAAGGCAAGAAGGCTTTTAGGATAGTAAATGTGTGCCTCTAAAACATACTAAAATTCTTCTGAGAGTGTTGAAATGGGGTATAAAGGCATTATGCAGGCTGTCATTTAGAGAGATGTTCATAACACTTGTGATTAAAATCCTTTATAAGCAACCATGCAAAAAGCTTAGTCAAAGAAGAAGTGAGTCTAAGTAAAAGTTGGAAAACAGAGAAGAGAAATAAAAGAATGATTTTCAGAAGGGAAGACGTTATTTGCTGACTGTCCCAGTGGGACATTACTATTGCTCATTAAGCTGCAACCTAGGAAGGTGAGGAAATAGTTCTCTGTTTGCTGCAGGATTAAAATGAGCCAATGTTGTCCAAAGATTAGGATTTTTCCAAGAGCCCCTAAAGAGTATGGATGGGGTGAATAGTTTTTCTTAGCTATGTTTTTTTGGGTGTAACTGACTGTTGACATAGGTCTGTAAGTTATGCCCACAAGACTGCAAGGCTTATAAGCAACAAAAGGAAAGCATGGGTAAGAGTGGAAATGAACCAATTTGATTCCTTCAATACATGGGGAGAATTGCTTACAGTCATCCTTCTAGCCCCCTGTCCCATAAAAGTTAGGCTTTACTGTGTGGCAAATTCCACAGGTCTGAAGCTACTGAAAACTCCAAGAGGACTAACGTTGTGGGGCTCCATTCATTCTCTACGTTGGTGTAAGCATCAAAAATAAGCTGAAGGTTTTATATGGAAGAATGAATTCTTTTCTGCTTGTGCTGCAGATGGCTGAATTTGCTCGCTCTGCAAAAGCTGCAAGAAAAGTACATAATGAAAGAGAAATTTACTAAAAATGGAAGAAGCCAGGCAAGAGCCTGACTTGTTCTTCCTCAGCAGCAGTGAGGCCAACAAAAGCCTCTGCAGCAGAGATATCCATATCTGCGGACAAGATATTTCCTGTGCTGAATTCTTGCTTTCCGAGTTCTCTTCCCTGTTAGTCCAACAGAGCACAGTTTTGTTAATGGTTGGGTCAGGGTGCTAATTATCACTGTGAAAAATGGCTGGGCAGACAGTCCAGCAGATAGATGCTTCCTAATTTGTTAAGGGCTTTTTAAAGATAAATGGCCTTGAAGTAGGTTTGTTTTCAAATGAATAGCCAGTAGAGTACCCAGAGCAGTGGCAAAGTGAGCTCTCATCAGTTTTTCTCAGTGATGGATGCTGCATATTCTGTCCGCTGATGCAGTCTTTGCCATCAGAAGTCCCAATTTATTAATAGCTTTTAGGGCAATGATTGTAAATTACTGCAGTCCAGTTTTATTGCTGTTTTACATCTACTGAGGACTGAACCCTTTATGTAGCTTCATATTAACTCAGTGAGCACCAYTAAAATATTGACATTTAGGCTTGTTTGGGTAGCATTAATCATAGCATTTTATCATGCATTAATTGCAGTTGTTTGAAATGACTGGAGCACTACCTTTTCTAATAGCAGGAAAAACAATAATTTATATTTTTCCACTTTGATGTACTGGGGGCATCTACTCCTTTTCTCCTTTACATCAACTAACCGAATAAGAACCGGCTGTTCTTACAGACCTCATTGGGAGCCCTTGGAGGTGTGATTTCTGAAAATTGACCTCTGAAGTCTCGGTGTGGATATCCACAGCCAGGGCCTTGTCCTGAAAAACATTTCTTAATATATAGAAAGAGTCTGCCTAATGTGCAAAAAAAAGGCTAAAATCTACTGTTTTTCCATATGCTGATATAGCTTAAGGTTTAAAACAGACCCAGGAATGCCTTTTGTGATTTGCCTGCAGGAGTAGGTTTACAGTGTCCATGTCTATTTGTATTATCATATCAGTAAAAGAACCTGTTATGTTTGCTGGCTCTTTCAGTGGAGGGCATCACTGGATGATTATGTTTAATATAAGGAGCTGGCAGCCTTTCTCACTTAACCTTCTTTAGCAGATCTACTGCTGAGGTCCCATTTTGTGAGGCAGCTGGAAATTGGTACTTAGTTTGAATGTATTGTTTTCCACCTTTATCTCTAAGTTCAAGGACAAGGCGAAACTGTTCAGACTAAGCAAAGAAAAAGGTTTTGCCCACCTCTCTCTTTATTTACTTGGTCCTCTGACCCCTCCATTCTTTTTTAAGTAAATTTGCTGTTGGCTTCTTCCCTATTATGTGATATGCATGGACTAAATAGAGGTGTGGAGCATATCGGCAAAGATGCCAGTGTGGAACATGAGGGAAGGTATTTGACTAAGGATCACACAAAAGAGGTCTGTGGTAAACATGCAGACATTTTACCAAAGTAAAAATGATCTAGGTCTTCAATAGTGTATCTCTTGATACTTAAAAAGGAGGCCAATGCTGTTGCCTCCAATTACAGTTCAGGAAACTAAGGCACAAAGTGGATCTGTAGAGAAGCTCAAAATGACTCGGAAGGTGAGAGGCAGAATAGTGATGCTCCAGTCTTCTAATCCTTACTTTATCCAGCCGTTTGTGATTTTAGAATTTTATTGTCTTCTCCCCAGTCCTCCACTCCGAGATGTTCCTGCACCTTCATTAGTTTCGCCACATTTATTTTTTCCCTTGTAATGTCATATGACTTATGCCACACCTTTAGCTGTAGCCTCATTCTTCCTCCTGCTATACTGGATATGTTCAAAAGCCCAAAAGACCTTCTAGTGATAGAGGATTTTTTTTGCAATTACAGTGGCTGCACATGACCAAATAATACTTCATTAACCTGATTGCCTAAGGATATCAAGCTCTAGGGGAAACCTGTATTCCTGTATGATAGGCAAGATAATTAGGAAGTGAAATAGTGCAAATCCCAGCACAAGCAACCCTAATAAGATGTAGGGGTTGTATTTACTCTTTGAAACCAAAGTTTGGGATATCTTGAATCCTTTTATTTTAAGACCTTTATATTGGTAAGTTTATTTTTGTCCCTCACAGTGGACATATTTTCAGGGCAGAAGGCTTTTTAGAAAGAGTCTGTTCAGTCTGTGGGAGCAGTTCAGGTTGCTGGTAAATCCAGTGAGATTTTTAGTCTGTGGTATCACCAAGATAACAGGCTAAAGTTCGCTTTCGCCTTTACTGTCTTTGATTTTAAGCTCCTTGGGCATGGCCTTTTGTTCTGTGTTTGTACAGCATCTACCACAGTGGAGTCTCAGACCATGATTAGAGCTTCTAGTTGATATGAAAGTGTAGGAACAGAAACCAGTGATGTCAGCAGGAGTTCTGCAGCCACTGGGAGAACACACTATTGAACCTGGATTAGAGACAACTTAATTCCGAGTCAGCTACAGCCTCCCCTGTTAATAGAGGCTAGGGCTAAGCTAATATCAGTAAATGTCATTTCCAGACGCCAGCAACAAGCGGGAGATTAAACAAGAGAACTGTATAGATGAAGGGTCCTGTTGAGGATGGCCTTCAGTGGATAACAATCTCTTCTAAATTAAAAGGTTTTGCTGGAAGCCTATCAAGTAAAAGGTGTCTAATGAAGCTCTGGCAGCTTCTCTGTCTGAAAATTAGGAAACCTAAGAAGCAGGGAAATGAGTGAAGTTGCTCCAAGGTTCTTGGACTAAAATTAAATATGGAAAAAGCAAAATAAAGAAAATAAGGGGGAAAAAATCAAATATTCTTGCTAATAAGAATCAACATTTCTCTTACAGGAAACCTGAAGTTTTGCCTTCTTATTCTGAACCAGCCTTTCAACAAAGGTCATTTTCATTGTCTGTGGAGCAAAGGTAATAATGACTTAAATATATCTTCATTTGCTTATTTACTTAGCTGGTACCCAGCTAATCTACTTCACGGCTGTTGAATTGCAATGTGGCAATTTTCTCTGACGAGAGCAACCTTCCAGTCAGGGTGTGAATCAGCAGAATATGTCTTGTGTTGCTGAATGCAGCAAATGAGCTGATTATGCAAATTCTGCATCTCTGCATCCCTTAGGTTAGTGGGAACTTTATGGACTGATCTGTGTTAGAGCCTGTAGCTTTTCAGAGGCATCTTAGGAATGATTGCTGTTTTGCTGACAAAGTGCAGTAGATCAATGGTGCGTTTATGAGTTTGGAGGTGAGCATTCCTTTAAAGGTCATCAGTGAAATGTGTTAATTTTAATCAAAATAAAATGAACTGTGCAGATACTGTGTTCTGAAAGCAGTGGGAATTTGTGTGCGTGTCAGAAATATGCAAATCAGATTTCACTACCCCTTTGTTTAATATGCACAGTGCTAATCATCTCTGGTATGATAGCTGCAGATTTACTGACATTTTGTGGAGATGTATAAATCTTTACCGGCTTGGAGCTATTAAATCCTCCAGTGCAGAAATGTAGTTCTTCAGGAGCYTTCTGATAAACCACGGGAACTGTCTCTAACTTGTCACCAGGCTTGGAACCTTGCAGAGAGATTCCTTTTAACTGACTGGGGCAGATACAGCTATTTAATTTCACCACAGGTGTATGAGTTGGTGGGGGGTAGCTTTACGGTTAAAAGGAATTGGAGTAAGAGATGAAGTGGGGAGGATGTATTCACATCATCTAATTCCAGCAAACCTAAAGGAGGTACCTCCACAGTCATACGAGAGAGAAAAGGAAGAAGAGACTTGTACAGGGTGATCCAAAACACCTAAACTAGCACTGTACCCCAAATGGGCTCTTTTTTACCTGCAACATCAGCAAGAAATGTCAGCAAGAAGTGCTCAATTGAAGGTCGTTCAGATGTATTTTCTAGATAAGATTTTAAGTATTTTCTTATTTAAAAAGATATACTGAAAGGACATATTTTGCATTAAATATTGAAGGGCAGAATGATAAGTATTTTGATCTTATTTCTCTGGCCCACCTTTCCTATGTTAGGCTAGAGGTTAGAAAACAGAAAGCAAACCAGACACATGCCCAGTTACAGAAYGGCAGTATTCAGTGTATTGCACTACCTTGCATGTGTTGCTTTTATGCTGTGCTCTGTTACAGCAGACTTTTTTGTCTGTGCTTTGGAATTTTAAGTCTTTCTCTTGCAATCAAATCTGCGCAGGCTGACTCTTGGGGCATGGTGTGCTTCTTACTGTAACGCTAATGGGCCTTTAAGTGTAGTGCTTCAGTGAAGGGTTGGAATAAGAAGCTGAATACAATCGAGTAGAAGTAGAATGTCTTGATTGAGACTACCACAATCGGTTCCCATCCTCCAAGCACAACTGCACTGAAAGGAATTACTGGTGCTTTAGATGGCTTTTCAAAATGTCTGTGCGAGTTAGGAGCAGAAGTCCCGTTCATGCCAGTAGGACTTTTGCTAGTAGGTTACTTAAGGATATAGATGGAAATTTTCTGTCCAAGCAAAATGATAGGAAAGGATGCTGACACAGTGAATCTGAAATGTTTTTCCTGAAATCATTTCAGTTTCAGTATTCCTCAGCTCTGAATCCAGGACAAGGTTCTGGCAACACTTGACTGACAATCACAGTGGACTGCTATAGGTATCAACGATCTTGTGGCTCCTGGACCCTGGCTCTGGAGGAGTCTCTGCAAGTAGACAGTTGCAGGACTAGGAGACCGTGTTTTTTTTGTGAATTAAAAGAAATTATGAAAGAATGAAAAATCCTCAGAAACAGTGTTTACTGATCAGCTGTATTTGCTTGAGATCTCATAAAAATTCTGTTGTGTATAAGTAGTCAGAAGGAAATGATTGGACTGTTTATCCACAGAGTATTGCCAGCGACACAAATTGGGGGAGAAGGGAGAGAGAAGTGCACAGAAAAAAAGGAATTGGAGAATATTTGACTAACTACCTTAAGTTACAACAATCTTGGGTGTTACACTAGGTAGAGAATGCTGAGACAGAAGTGTTATTTTCAAGTAGGTTGTGTCCTCCTATCAAAGTAACTTGTTTTATTAGCCCTGTCCCTTTAGCATCAAGTAAGAATGAAGGTGTGATGCTATGTGTCCTGAGTTTAAAAAAATCACATGGATAAGTGTGGCTATTCTAGGCTAAAATCATCCCAGGTGTAACTTCTCTTGACCTCAAGAAAAAATGGTTGTAGCTAATTAGCCTTTGTTTTAGTACAGACTTGTATGAAATCTATTTTTACTGACATACTTTGCAAAAAAAACTTTCAAGCTGTGCAAGTTTGCATAAACTTCCTTTCCTCTGCTTTGTGAAGGACACTGAAATCTGATTTCTTCACTTACAGGGGACAATTAGCAGCTTTTACTACTCTCACCATACAAGCAAGCTAAGTCATAACAGTAAGGTAGTGTAAGCTAAAGACTACCATGATTTTTTTTTTCTACCTTCTGTTACTGCATCTTTAGTCATGCCATATACAGTCTTTGGCTTGACTGTGGTCGTTACTTCATTGCTGACTACTATGTTCATTACTATAGTACCAAAGGACCCATCCAGAATACTTCCTTTGTCCTAGGTACAGCTGTATAGGATTAGACAATCCTGCCCTAAAGGCAGGGTGAGTGAAAGGTTGGAGAAGGGATATTATACATAAACTGAATGGGGAATAACACTGGTAGTTCAGTGAGGGGATTTGGGGGGTTGGGTATGGTAGGGAGGGGATAAACCAAATGGAAAGAGAAATTGAAGAGGATAGATCACTGAAGGGGCATAGGTAAGACAAAAAGGTCTCACTATAAGTGAGGCTGATATAAAGAGACTGAATATGGGAAGGTGAGGTGGAAGCAGAGGATTGGGAACAGATTAGCAATAAGCACAAGGCAAGGAACATCAATCTAATCCATCAAAAAGACTTTGAATTTGTAAAGGCCTTTGATTTAGCTGTTGCTATAGCCAGTCCTACCAGTGGAGGTGTATGGCTTCCCTCACAATTCTTATCTAAACTATAGAAAATGTGTGGAAGAGACTGTGTCCTGCTTTTCTCAGTTGCACGTTTCTGGGTCTGGGTGATTGTTATAAGGAAGACTTGACCTAGTGGGGCCTTACTTTAACCCTGTCACAGACCATTAACTCCTGCACTTGCTTTTAATGATATTTCTAGCTCCTGGTCTCACTCCTGTTTTCCAAAAAATTGGTAAGGAAAAAATCCATTTTACATCAGTCTCTAGTGCTGCTTTGCAAATGGTTTGAAATGTAAATATATCTTCAACAGAATTGAAGGTCTGAAACTGTCTCTACATTAGGTTTCAAGAGCTAGGAAGCCCAGGTTTTAGAGGCCRAAAACAGTAAATGCTTTCTGGAGAGTAAATGAAAGTTCCCGAGGTTTTAATTCGGCTCTTAAAATCTCTTTAACTGGAAATTCAATCACTCATTTATGCCAAGAATTTCAGCAATGGCTAACAATTGTGAGTGCTTTGTTTTTTTGATGCCTCCCTAGTGAAGTACCAGGAAAGGGGCAGAATTATTGCAGTGCTAAAAAAGCACCTGTGTAAAATGTCTAACGTTCAGGACCTGAAAATTGTTTCTTGTTTCTGAAAACATTGCCCTTAGTTGTAGTACTCGAATGATCCAGAATTGTCTGCATGTCCTCACTTGATGGCAGCATGCTAAATGGCTTTGCGTTGTAAGATACTTTCCATTCTTAGAATGTTGACACTGAGAGCCATAAAGAGTGACTGAAAAATAAAGTTATTATTTAAAGTCAGAGTAATATGGCAGTGTTCCACAGCAAATTGATGAAGTTTCCATTCAGTGCTGTGTTTCTGGGAATGGCAGGCTTGCTGTTAAATAGCATCTTTAGATTTGCTAGTGGAGAAAGATATATTGCAGTAGAATTTTTCCTTAGGTTGCCCTTAACGTCCGGCTGAGTGTTCTTATGTCCATGGATTTACTGATAAATGCACTTGCAGGATTAAAATATTGATTAATCCAGTCCTGCTTGGCTGAAGAGGACGGCTGTTACAGGTGTGCTTTATGGTAAGAAAGCATGTTTGTGGGTATTCTTCAGTCCTTGCAACTGTTGTGTCAGGTTAGCCACTGTGCCTTTCTCAAAAGAATTGTAATTTCTTCCTGAAAATAAAGCTGTCCCAGAACGCTGCAAATCAGACCAAACAGGTTGAACTACTTTAAATATTAGCCATTCATACTACAAAATGTCCCTGGCTGATGTACAAGAATCAACTACCAACGTCCTTTTGGAATGGGCTGACTGAATCCTGACTTATGGGATGCATAYTTAGTGTTGGATAAGCAGATGGGAAGGAGACATGACTGTATCAATCCCTTCTGTTTTAAAGTCTCTGAGACTGGCCTGTGAAAATGTCTGTTCTCAAGGAGTACTTCCCTTA
This sequence comes from Apteryx rowi, assembly GCF_003343035.1. Classification (NCBI taxonomy): domain Eukaryota; kingdom Metazoa; phylum Chordata; class Aves; order Apterygiformes; family Apterygidae; genus Apteryx; species Apteryx rowi. Next base: position 71,001 of record NW_020451011.1, read on the forward strand.
AATATTCTTTTCCATGGAGCATTCCTTTTAGTTAAGCAATTTGGTGTCTAGCTATGTCTCCTTATTATGCTACCCTACCAGCCACTTCTCTGTAGGCATGATCAATAGATACTTTATGACACTTTGTAGATAACAAACATGAAGGAACTCCAGAAAGAGGAAAACTTGCGGCTAACCCTAGAGATTTCAGCTCTAGATTTTTGGGGGGTCTATATATTAAGAGAGCAGAAAGCAGACTTTTACAACATGGGTGTAGAGTACCCAAATCTGAACTTGTGTTAGACTGTCTTCATTTAAATGATATTTTTTTAGACTACATCTGTTATGATTGCTTATCCATAAATTGAGTTTTGTCAAATTTCCATCCCTATTCATACCACTTTTTCAACCATCAAAATGGCTGTTGGATTTTAAGAAGCATTTTGAATGGGAGGCAACTTACCTGTCAAAGTCAGCCTCCTGTTCGGTGATAATGCTGCTAATTAAATGGATTGTTAGCACCTGGAGGTGACTGTGTATTACCAAATACTTCCTTTTCTTGAGTCATCAAGTAAGGAAAGGTGCTAATGTGTATCACAAATTTCAGTCACCTGTCTTTGAATGCCACATGTTCCTTCCATGCATGTTATGTTCTAGATGTTTTTGTCTGCAGTGTAATTGGTGACTGGTTTTTTGAATGTCTTCTGTGGGGATCCAAGAGCTGTGTATAAAGGCAAATAAGATATAAGTACAGGTGGCTAGAACAGTTTGAATGTCTCAGGGCAGAGAACAGGGTATTTCAGTTTAACAGCAGGAGGGAAATATCCTTGCTTCCCTGGTGCCATTTTTTTTTCTCTGTGACTGATACCTTTTTCTCCATTGCCTGAGTGTCTTTACTGGTTGAACTCACCTAAGCTTTGGGAATTATTGGTATATACATCCATTCAGTTGCCCTCTTATTTGTCTGCAGTGAACTTGCCTTGTTGGCATATGCTGCACTTCTTTTCTCACCTTTTATTTTCAACATTTCTAGTTGAACTTACTTGTAATATATCTCAAATTTGCACTAGACCCAGAATTGGCAGCTGGCATAAAACTTGAGTGAATTTAGAGCAGCTACTATTAATAAATAGGAACATGTTCATAAAAATGGTGATTGGGATGTCACATGGACGTGTATGCTTTATTGCAGTTTCCAGCAGGCATCCAGACTAGCAGTAACTCTTTGTACTGGCCTCAGCTAAACCATTCTGTTCTCCCCAGAGTAATATTAGGCACCTGATAAGTCAATAATAAAGTTMATTTTTCCAAATTTAAATCAAAACAGGAATGTAATTTCTCGTTTGCATTTAGTAACTTGAATTTGCTGTTCTGTACCACTTGCTGTAGATTTAAACAACATTTTCTTACTGTAGAATGCCTGATGTTGGACTGCATGCAGGGAGTTAATTTTCTTTAACTACAGGAGTCTGAGGAGTTATTTCAAGTGTTCTTGAGGGTAGGGGATCTAGTATATACTTTAGAAACAAGAAAATCTGGCCCTGATTACGGTTGGCTAACACTATGTATTAAACCTGGAAACAAAATAGTAATATCTGGGTCTGGGCATGCAGCAGTTTCCATCTGCTCAGATTTTGGGTGGAGTGTTTCTGGACCAACCTTTGCCCATGACTCAGTGAATAACCTTAACCTCTACCTTTTTTTCAGTTTTTCTGTAAACTAGAGGTTTACAGTTCTCTTCACAAAACTAAGCTTAAAACTCTGGAGATATGGTAAACATCTCCCACTTGTGGCATGTATATTGTTAGTACCTTTCTAGTTCGGAAGTGGGTATCTTGAGAGCTAGCCAAAGTAAGTGAACAGAAAGGTAGGTCTCACTGACTTTTGAAAGTTTTTAGTTAGTCATTGGTAAAGCTGAGCTTGGTCTTCCCGGCCTTTTTGAGTCCCTTTACCATAGTAGGAGCTGCAATAGAATGAGATATTTAGATAAAATTGGATATATGAGACTCTACATTTTTGGTGCTTTAATTTTCTGCAAATCCAACAACAGGAAATTCTGAGATCTAAAAGGAAATTTTCTTTAATGTATTTGAGATTTTTTTTAAATGAAAAAAAAAGGGTAATTAAGATCCCGTTTGAGATTCTTTGAAAAGGTAAACCCCACTGAGCTGAAGTTCAAAGTAACAGAACAATAGAGAATTACTTTGAAGTACTTGTGAAAAGCATAACAGATAATTACAGCAGAAGAAAAAAATGGGAGGTTTTTACAGTACTTTCTTTCTATGGACCTGAGATGCAAATCCCATTAGGGGACTTCTATTGTCAAAAGTTTTGCTATATAGAAGCCTTTGATAGCATCATGCTGTATATCCTGTTGCTATGATGTTTCCTGGAGGACAGTTGAAAGAAGGAGCTTTGGAAAATACTGTCGTGAGGATGCTTTAGAGCACCCAAGTAAAATGAAGGCACAGGGCAATAGAAAAAGGGTCATTAATAGCTCATTTTGTTAGTGATTCAACAACAGAAATAGTTCTGGGAATGCACCCAGGGACTAGGGGTGAGCACATGAAGTTTGCATTAGTAAGTCTTGTGACAGAAAAGAGAGGATTCTTAACCTCATAAAATAAACAGTTGGAGTTTCACTGTCTAAAGCTACACAATGAAAAGTGTTTAAAAAGATGTTCTTTGGGAGTCGCTACAGGGCAAAAGGATTATTTTCACAGCTAGAGCTTAGTGCAGATCCACTACTAGGCTGAAAATGCAAGGTCTTGTAGAAGTTTGAAGTTATCTTGGGTTGTTGAAGACAGTGTCTTCTCACTGACTGCAGTGGCCTTTGGATCAAACAATTGTTTTTGTCTTCTTTCTTTTTCTCGTATTCTATGCTTGCCTTAGGGCAGACAACCAACCAAACAAAAAGCCCATACTGATACAAACACCTTTCCATTAGTCTTGGCCTAATGATTTTATTTCAAACAATGATTGTTTTTTAAAAGTGGATCACCTCTTTTTAATTTACCTAAATCTAGTTATGTTTCCAGCCTTTGAATTTTAAGATTTTTGATTACTTTATTACCATGTTGGTAATAATGAGCAACTCAGCCAGTTGAATGGACAGTTTAACTCTTGTGTAATAGTTGAGACTGTCAAAATATTTATTGTCTACTTGGTTGATGGAATGTGCATCCTTCGCTGTCTTCAGTGCCTGAAGGGACATCAATTGGTTGCAAACATGGGTGTTGGAAGGCTGCTTTTCTCATCTGAATAGTTTACATATTTGTTTGAAGTCTCTTGAACAGAACTTTGCCTTGTGTAAGCTCCGTAAGTAAAGTAAATATGCTGCCTGTGAATGTTCAGGAAATTATTTGTGGCCTGCCTTCTGCTCACCCACATTTGTCAAGTATTAAGACGGAACTTCAAATTTACATGAGTCAGAAAATAGTTAACTTTCCGATGCCACTCATTATCTTCATTCTGCTGTGCAGGTAGGCTGTTTTGTTAGATTATAGCAATACGTATATGTGATATTAAAAGCAGTATGTGCACCTACATTTTGAAAATAGCATAGTGATTTTTTTGTGTTATTGGTTGGATAGTTAACCACACAACCTACCCTATGAAGAGGTAATTCTAAAATGACTGATTGACTTGTGTCAGAGCTGTCAAAGGCAGCTTTCTCCATGATCCTTTCTGTTCTTTAACTGCCTTCTGTGTCATCAATACTTCTAAACTGGTTTAATGGATTTTTGTGTTATGTTATTCTAGATGCTGTCTGTGTGAGACTCATGGGCATGTGTTTTGTTTGAGTTTGGGATTACAAAAAACTTTTTGGCGTTGTTGCTTATTCCTAGGCCAAGACCAGCGTTTTTCAAAAGTTAAAAAGTTAGGGTGCGTATGGCACCCTAACTTTTTTTGCTTTGTCAAAAACATATGTTCATATATGAGACAGAACATGGATGTCCAGCTGTTGACCTTTTGCATGCTAGAACACTCTGGCATATTGGTTGTTTCTTTTTGTCTCGTTTTGTCTTGACTGTATCCAAGATTTGCTTATGTAAATGGATGAAGCCCTATTAACTTTGATACTGTTTCACATATTTACACCAGCCCAAAATCTAGGGCATAACAATGGAACCAGCAGCGTTGCTATTAACCCCTTTCCTCCCACGAGTCAACGGTTCTGTACCTAATACACTGAAGACAGGGGTGATACACAGCAACCTAACTTCAGTTTCATTTGTAGTGAGTCACACTGAAGCAGAAAGAACAATTTGTCTTTGGTTTCTCATTCTGGAAAATTCCACTGACCTCAGAAATAGCAGGGACAACATATAATTATTAGAGGTGTTTTATTATCATCTTTCATTATTGGAAGTTTTATGAGTAGGAGCCTGATGTAAAGGCTCCTGATGTCGATATTTCTTCAATTACTTTGAATTAATTTGGCTCAGACCTTCATAAAAGTCTTGCTTTAGAGCTTCATAAAAGTCTTGCTTTAGAGAGGGCCTGTGCCTGTTTTCACAGAAATGAAGTTTACCATTAAAGCAGATGTTGTAGGTAATGTGTCATTAGTATTACAAGACTGCATGTTAATTCAGTGCAAGCCAAATTAGCGCTAAAGTAATTTGATGCTGTAGAGTGTGGAATTTAGGTACAATATCCTACTGGAATTTCTTTTTTAAAATTCCAGCTCTTTTGAGCTTCAGACCCTCACTACTTGCACTCAGAGCCCAAGGTCTGGCTTCCTTGCTTTTCCATTTCTAGCAGTATGAGTTGTTCAACAAGTAGCAAAAGTTTTTGCTCATCTTTGAACATGCACTTGTCCTTTTAGCCATAGTAGTATTACATCCATCAAGCACTTTGCATTAACCCCTAGCTTCCTGCACTCCCTACTGTTAATTTTGCTTTATGTTCGTGTGGTAAAATAAGGTATGAATCATCGATGTCCAGGTTACACTAGATGGCAGAGCCCAGAACATCCCTCTTGAAATGTCTATTTTGTTCTAAGAGGAACCGAGAAACTGATTTGACTGTGCAAATCTTGGAAGAGGCCCCAAATATTCTGAAATTAATGAAACAGTCTCAGAATGCACTTAAACGACACGATTTGGCAACATCAGTGGCCTTAGAGAGAATTCACATCGTAAGATTCAGTCAGAATGACTTAAAATTAATTTGGGGATATGCCAATTCTGCACTTAAATAATCAATGTGGACTTCTATAGAGAATTTTGAACAAGTTATTTAGCCTGTATAAAGGTTAAGTTTCAACAAAACAACACAAGTCATGTTTACTACAGGGCTGAGGTGGACAAAACTGCTTTGAAGTCAATTGATTTAGGCAGCAAGTACTGGGTACAGTATAAAAGAGTACAACATCTAGCCTAGATTCCTTCAAAAGAAGAGACTTTGATTACCTTTTGGATGCCCAGATTAACATCTTAAATGGACTCTGGCTTTCAGGTGGCAGTGACCCTGTCTCTAAAATTCATCCCAGTCTCCCCTTTTGTCACCCAGGACTGGGAGAGAAGCTGAGCACTGAGCAACTGAGGCACTGAGTCATGCAGCACTTCCTAAAAACTTGGCCTATGTTTCATCTTAATTTAAAACCACTGAAAACATTGAATGGTTGAACAGTCCACTTACTGCCTTGACAGCTAATGCAAGATAAAGGGAATGAGAATTATACCTTCTTTTCCTAGGAGGATAAATATTAAGTTCCTTATTCATCTGGCAGAGCATGTCTGCAAATAAACCCTTACCAAGTACCAATAGAGAACRCTCTCTCAATCTGTAAAATCAATAAATTTAAGAATTTTAGAAACCAGGAAAAGAATTTACTAGGTAGGTATACATCATAGAAAAAGTATTGAAGTGATCTCTCTCTAATTTACATAGTCTTTCTTATCCCAATTTAAGAAAAGATTGCGGCTGTTTTTTTCCAAGGGATAATGAGGCCAAATRATGGAATTGTTGTTGATTTCATAAGGTGTGGAAAACAGTATTCCCTGTGATAGATGCAAAATTCTGAGGAGCCTCTGTGGTCACTCAGACTTGGGCCTTTTCCCTGCTAAAAAGGTGTGAAGTAATTACTGACCTGGAGAGTAATTTTTTGCTGAGGTTTCTAGAGAAAGTGATTAACATCAGCAAATAGTCCTCAAGAAGTCACAGCATTTGGTCATTGCCAGATGAGTTGACCTGAGGCTGCCATCTTCATTTAGCTGAGCTATGTAATCATTTTGATAAATGCATGCAAGGCTGTTATGTGACATGAAAAGGCATATTTAAATTTCCAGAAAGGTTTCAGACCTTCAGCAGAAGCTTCTGCCCCTTTTGATAGGACAATTGGATCACCAAGAGCTGTGGGCCCACTGGAAGCTCTAAATAGCTTGCGGAAGAGTCTGTTTTTCAGTTCTGCTTGGCACTGTGAGACACTGCTCTTGCTGCTGGTTTCAAGTGCAGCTTCAGCTTAAAAAGGTAGTTTTGTTAGCAGCAGAGTCAGTGATACTTGCTTTCCACAGTGGTGAGGTTTCACTGAAGTCTGATATGAAGTGATTTGCTTTGCTTTTGGGTTCACTCTTCTCTGTCTACCTGCCTGTTTTTCATAGTCAGAGGAAGTTTGTATCTGGAAGATTGTGTCCCTCAGTCCAATTTGATTGAAATTGGATAACTGATTCAAAAGGTAAAGTGGGAACGGAGAGTGAACAAATACATGAGCAGTAAGAGAGAGAGGAATGCACTCAAGTATACACAGCATTGCTGTAGAATTTGTATTTTCTTGGGAAACCAGAATAGGTCAGACAAAGGGATTACAACTGATTTTATTTCCTGGGAATATCAACATTTATGGAGGTAGACTAGTTCTTCCAGTTTGTCTGTACATTGTCCTTGATGTTGCTTTAATATAAATAATTGTAATACTAATCTTTTTGCAGAAGCCATATTCTCCCTTTTTTGTGGATCTGCATTTCCCTCTGCTTCCTGAAAGAGAAGAGAAGGCATTAGTGGGTGAGGCACAGTAAATGTCCAATAAAAGTCATACTGACAAGGTTTTAAGTCACACTTGCCCCATTCACTACGGTGTGCCTTAATTATATCTCATTTAGCTGTGGACATTTAGCTGGAGTTTCTTAGTTTCTTAGATTAGGGTTGGTGTTTCCCTCTGCAGTAAGTGGAGAGAGAGAAGAAACATCTCCAAAAGATAACTTAATGCACCTAAGATCTGCATTGTCTCCTGGCTCTCCACAGCTTCTAAAGGTAGTAGGTACCTTAAGTTGGATGTGGAGGGGTGAACAGCAGCCCAAATGTGAGGGTGTCGACTCTTCTAAATCTGTTTCCTTGGCTAGTTTACTGCAAAAAAACAAAAGCCAAGTGAATTATGTGGCACCTGGTGTCTATAGCTAATCTTCTTTATGTGGTCTCAGCATTATCTGTCTTCTACCTCAAGCCATCTCTTTCCCTCTAGCCCCTTAAAAACCTTCCTTTTCTGTTTAGCTACAGTGGAAGGACAATGAGGTTAAGACCCCAGAGGCTACAAACCTATCATCTAATTTTGATCTTGTCTTGGCTGTCTTTTTCCTTGACCACCTCTTTTTTCTAGGCCTATGCTTCTTTGTCATAGAGCAGTGCTCTCATTAGAACTTTCTAAAACCCAGATACATATTAACAAGGCATCTGAAGACGACCTTTTGTCTGGGAGGAGGGTTGCTAATGCTCTTGGCAGCGATATATGAAGTTTGCTTCCTCAGTGAATTTAGGATCAGGTTAGTATTTAAGCTTACTTCCAAATCATGCATTTAATTTTATTGTTTTTTCTTTAGATCTATAGATTTGAGTGAGCATTAGTGCATCAGTCATATTTCATTCAGTGATTATAGTGCTTGATATCCTTTGTATTCACCTTCTAGAAATGCTTTGGCAGCAGAACAGACTATGCAAAAATGTGAAAGAAAGGGTAGAAATAATAAATGCACTATCAATTTGGCTGACGCAGTTCAACATTTTAAGTTTTGTTTGCAACCCACTGTTCATCTCTGGCAATTTAAATATACATATACAGTGTCCTTTTTCAATAGTGCAGGACAATAGGTAAGGTGTAGTGTTATTAGAGTAATAAATCTTTGCTAAAAGAGGTTCCTCTCTTATATTGCTAGCACATGCTGCCGCTGTTCTCATTTACAGATTAAATTTAGAGATGTGCAGAATCTGCTGAAGTTTCCTGCAAGTCTTAGCAATTTTTTTTACAAGTGTGCTGTCTTAGTGAACCCTTCTGGGACTGCTTAAAATAACATGAGTAACTGCACATTGAATCTCGGTCCCTACTGACACAGTAGCATCACATTGTCTAGGGCACTTCTTTATCAGGGCAGTGCAGTATCATGTAGTTGATAACCTATCTCACTAACCATAAAAGCAGAGGAAAATGATCCTGAAAACACTTTGGGGCAACAAATTTGATTTAGATTTTCTGTGTCTGGTTTGATTATAGTAAATAAGTATCCAGTTCATACCCAGCTTTAGAATAATGGCACAATCATTGCTTGCAAACTGAATGCAGTGCTGAAGCAAAACTATATAAGATTTTGTTTGGGATGGTTTGGAGTTATTTTTAAGCCTGCTGATCTTATTATTATTCCTAGTTTATTTGTGTAACTTTACCTGACATTGTATTATAAAAGAAGAATACCTCTATTTCCTGTGAGTTAGCGTGGCTGTTTGAAGTAACATCAGCTCAGGCTTAATAGTGTGTGCTTCTTCCTTCATAGATACAGTTATTGAGCCTCTAAAAGAGAAACCTGTGTGGAACTTTTTTTTTTTTTTAATTGAGATTGGAAGACCACTGTAGACATTTGGGTAGGAGAGAGAAGTATAGTTTATGCACTGATAGATACTGGTTATCAGTGGATTCAATGACTTCATGCTGAAGTCTTCAGAACTGTAGAGACTGGTAAGAAATAACACTGTGATTGGAAACAAAATTATTCTGATATAGCCTGGAGAGTTTCTAGCTTTGATTTGGGAAASCGAGTGCATTTTCCCTTTGCATTTTTCCTCCATACAGAGAGGTCAGAAGTTCTTTCAGTCTCTGCTCCCTTGGTAATTGCAGTGATTTCTTTTTCCTAGGACCATTTAATAGCTATTGACCTTGCCCCAGGGAGTCTGGAAAAAGTAGGATACAAAAGTGGGACACAGACAAAATTGCATAAAGGCACTGACTCCTTCCCTGATGTCTCTGAGAAAGAACATTTCCTCTCTGTCCAAACATGGATGACCACTCTCTGGCCACATGTTTCTACAGAAGGTGCGTTTAAGAGGTTTTTCTTGATGTAGAGGTGTCGCTAGTTCTCATATGATACCTCATTTTCTGTATKGGAAACAATTCCAGAATCAGAAGTGCATTTAAAATCATACTGCAAGTATATCCCCTGTTTGTGATGTTTCTGAAGTGCTGAGAGTTTCCAGACCCTGAGGGAAACAGCAGAAAGGAGCATTACCGCAGCTAAGTTTCTAACGTATGTGTTCTTAGCAACCAAAATGGCAATGCAATGAATGTTAAACTGTTCACTCAATATTTGAAATATAGCGCTAAAATACATTAATTGTTCCTGTCTTTATCTAGCTGATATCATCAGCTAGAACTGAGAGGTAATTACTCATTTACTTGTATTATAATAACTGTTATTTCAGAATATTATTTCAGTCTATTGGTAGTCCAGTAGCATAGACTTTTGTAGCTTAGAAAATGCATTCTGCATCCACACTAAAAGTAAGAGAGAAGCTGAGTGAGAAGGTTGGCACACTGTATTTTTATGGGGAGTATATGCCGTATTTGAGCATTCTGAGAGAAACATGAAAGTAGTAATAAACCCAAACATAAATAAGGATAAGCAATGCTTTTTCAAAAGAGCCTGGAGAAGTTTTGTCTCCAAATGCCATTTAAAATTGGCAAGTCTCATTGCCTTCAGTGCTTTGGAAAATCTTACCTGAATCGTGTAAAAAATACATGTTCATCTAACTGAGACTTCCTGACTTTATTTTTCCTCTTTAACAAATGGAAGTTGGGGAGAGATTCCTATGGAGAAACTTGTACATTCGTGTATGGTGGCTGTTGAGAACTATTCAGGAGTAATGCTCATCATAGTTTATGCCTCCAAGACTTACATGGATACTTTGGGTATGATAAGGCAAGAGGCCAAAAGCCTTCAGCAGTTGCAGAGGTTGTATATGATTATGCGATGATGCACACTGATAGTGTCATCTTATTTTTTGTGTGTAATTTATTAATGTTTAGAAAGTAATGGTAGATAAATCTTCACTGAATTCTCAATGGCAAAACACTGTAAAGAGCTGAAAATGCATAATCCAAGCCTTCCTATATTCCTGCAATGAAGTGTTGAAACCATTCCCATCTTTCCATCTTTCCTGTGGCTTCATTAAATCTTGGCTCAACGCCTGTCTCCTTAAAGCATGATGGAATTTGTGTGATGAGCTGGCATAGCGTTCTGGCTGGTAGTTTGCATAAGAGAATAAGAGACAAACCTACAAGCTAGGCAATTCTTAGGTTGTAACAAAAAAGCCCAGGCAAACCCAAAACAACACTTGCACAAGTWACACTTTACTGAAGTAATTATTCTTTGAAATAATGTAATGCAATGAATTCCAAATGTTGGGAGCCACTTTTCAATCTCAACTTTCTATCTGCAAACTTTCTGTTGGAGTTTAATCTATTAAAGTTCCAACTGAGTGTGAATTCCAGTTCATTGCTCACTGATATTATTTAGGCTGTAAGATTTGTGAAATGGATTTTATTGACACACTTGATTAATCCTCCGCTTATGCACAGAACGTACAGAGGATACTGGATGTCCTGGAAGTGCAGGCTGTCACACTTGCCTTGTCAAAATCTCTAATGTTAGACCTTTAGAAATGTGGACAAATGTTGATATTTTGGGCTGCAAATAAGTTAAAATCGTCTCATTCAGAATCTTAATGCTTGTTAGTAGATTCATGGGGAAGTAAACAATAAACTCATGGATAATACCAAGACACTTATTCAAATGCTTTATATCATTATTTTTATGGGCAGTTATAGACACTTAAGGCAGAAATCCTGATCATACTAAAYTCAAAAGGAGTTGTTTCACTGACTTTAGTCAGAATTTCAGAAAAGAAATAACTGTTACCCTATTCTACATTCATTGTCCTTGCTGATAGACTTCACTGCATTGCAGTGATCACTTTTGGCTTCATGGCTGTGAGGAGATGATTTTAAATCTAAGCAAGTGTTGACCTTCCCTCATGAAAAGAAGTGAGGAGTTTCCAGTAGAACAAGCTGTCTGTACTGAGTTAATAAGACACTTTCTTCCCTCCCTCCCTCCCCCCACCTTCAAAAATGCTATAAGGGAAAGCAGATATGGACAGCTGCCTCAGCTGTTTCACATTCTTTATCTGAAAGTTACATTTTTTAAGTAGCTCATAAAAGAGTGATAAATTCTAATTTGCTAAGAACCATCTGGTTAATGGATTGCTTCAGAACTATTTATAATAGCAGCTATATATGTAATTAACAGTTATAAAACACACTGGTTATGCCTATAAGATGCATATTACCATTGTTTAGTAACCCTTTGTAAAGGATGTTTGGCTGTATTCTGAAGTCCAGTACAGATTTAGTTTTAAGAAAGCATAATATTGAATTATGAATTTTAAATACCATTTTTTAACTGCACTGTGACCTCAAGAATTTACTCCCTTCACCACCATGCACTGTCTTGCAAGGCTTCTACCTTGGCTCTAAGCCTGATAGTTGATATTGTCTCTTAAATTCAGAACTTGGTGAAAACAGGTGCAGTGATATCTGCCCGAGTTTGGTCAGCCTGAACGATGTGTTCCTGTTCAGATCATATGAGTGCAAACCCCATTTTCCATCCAATTAAGAGGCCGGGCATATTATGAAGAGAGAAATACAGAGAGATATGTACACATGCCATTTTGTTCTGATGTGACTTTTGACTTCAGATGGATGAGATTGAGTTTCAGGTAGAATTGGGCTGACTTTCACCAGTTCCAGTGCCACCCCTGCTGCTTATTCTGGCCCACACTCACAAATCCTCGGTGACTAAAATGACAAAACTGAACATGAATTTAGTACTATGAGGAGCTATCACAGAGTTGCCAGTGAATGACAACATGAGTGTGAGGAACAGTCATTATTCATGCTCATTCAGTAGCACCTTTTCTGAGATATTGAACTGGATTGATTTGGCAGGTGTCAGGTTTCTTTTGACTTCCACATGTTCTGGAGCTCAACTACTTTCATACCTTTATAAAGAAAACAAAAAGGACATAAAGGTACGGAGATTTTTTTATGTCTTTCTCAGTGGGACTCAAGCCAATGTCTAAGAGGGGAAATATTACACAATCTGTGCCTTGGGCTGGCTCCTTCTTCATGACTCTCAAAAGTCTATGGAGACAACATTCTGAAGTGTTTCTTTAAAAGTCCCCAAACAAACCAGCAAAATAAAAATGCTTAGTTSATCTTGTGTGAAAGGAAAAGGACTGCAAGCACACAGCAATTTCAGAGAAGCTGGCAGGAATTTTTAATGTGACTGAAAGTGTCTGAGTGACAAATTAGTAATAAAAATGTCGCTAATTAGACTATAGTAGAATCTTGATAATCAAAATTACTTGGGTGAGACTAAATATATTCAGATGACTGGGAGCTCAGATAATGGGAGTTAGCAAAAAGAAGGCAAGCTGGTAGCTTGTTACAGAAGGAGGCTTAGAGATGGTAGGTATTTTGAATAAACAGCACCTAACATAATTTACAGAACACTGTGCAAAACTAGTAGTGGAGGGACATCCAGATCAGACAGAGGAGGAAGAAAAAGTTGTCACTTACTTCAGCTCTCTCCAATACTTTATCAGTTTAAGAATTTTAAGTAATAGGGAAATATGAGCTCCCTTGAATGAAGGAGGGCAGAGACAGTGCTAACACTTCTTTCTTCATTTTTATTTAGATAAATAATCATGGAAAGTCCTGCTTAAACTCTCTARATTCAGATCCTTCCTGCTAAATGGATTCTGTGTACTAAAGAGGCCTCAGTTCTCCTCTTCTGCCAGCAGCATTATGATACCTTTTGGAGCTAAGAGGATGCTATGGAATTCTTGACATAGGATGTCAATAGGAATTGAGTCTGCTGCAGGATAAATTACCTCTTTAAGAGTGTTAGGGCTAGCTTATTTCCTCAGGTGACCGATTAGCTCTGTGATGACACACATTCTGGGGAAAGGGAGGAGAAACCAGAAAGTTTTCTTTATCCTTGGGGCAGCTGGTTTAATAAATGCAGTTTAGTAGAAAATAGACTGAAGAATGCTAGGATTGCTCTTTGCAAGAGGATGAAAGTTTGAGAAAGAGGGAACCGGATGTCCTTAGAAAGAAGAAATAACCCAATGTCAACATCAGCCTTCATTCTTGAAGCCAGGGGAATGTCTTTAAGCATGAGCTTTTTGATTCACTGGTTGGTGAGTTGAACTGACTTACAGGAATGCTGTGAACCTTTAAATAATTTTTCTGCTGGTTCTAATGCTGCATTTATGTCATTCTTCCCATCCTTTCTCAGGTGGGATTATGGGAGAAGTAGTACATTAAGTACCTAGTTCAGTGTTTTCATGTGTAGCAGACTTATGGTAGGAGGTGACACAGGCCTTTTTGTATGGTAAAAGAACACTGGGAAATAGGATTATAGACCATGGGGGATAAAATGGCTCAACTGTGCATAAAAAGATATTGCCTCCAAAATAACCTTATTCTATTTTGAAAACAACAGTTTACTTTCTATTTATTCCTTGCTGATCTTGCCTTGTCACAGTGTAGCTAGAATAAACACAAATTTGATTACTTTTGTCTTTTTCAATTTAATATTGTAATTAATGTAATGTGGGGTTACTGAGCTATCCCTTGTATGGTGCAATAGGGTCATTTGTCACAATGGCAAACATGGAGCATGTTACTGCCACAGAAGCACTGGTCTAGTTGTTCTTGAAAACACYGTTTTCCAGTACCACTTTACTAAGAAAAGGACGTATACCCCTATTTGTTTTGACACCTGCATTAGCTATCCAGGGGTCCTTTATAGTTAAGCCAAGGGCAGACATGTCCAGGTGATCTGGAACACCTACSCTAAAGTCCTAGTCTGAATCACGCTCTTGAGTAGCCTCCTGCCTTGTTCCTCTGATTATTATACAGAGGTTTTAGGATCAGTTAGGAGGGATGAATCAGGGCATGTAGTCTTGTTTGTACCTTTAGTCTCTTTGACACTTCCAAACACAGTCTCTTTCTGCTTGCCTTCGATATGGCACATAGAGGCTTGCCAGAGCATCCATTTTCTGACATCCCCCACTTGCCCTCACCAGAGAGCTTGGCCAAGTTTCTGAAGGTATGGCTCTTCCTTGGAAAGGACCTGTGGGCAACTGACCAGACTGTGGGGAATGAACACAACCCATTTCTTCACATTCTGCTTCAGGAATAGTTAATGTCTGGATATTTCAGACTTCTCCCTGGAGCACCTTGCAATCACTCACCAGGAGTTTACTCACAAATTGGTATAATGCTTGAGCAACCAAGGGCTGCTTACAACAGAGATGTCTGTGACTTCTGTTTAAGGTCAGAATCTCATAGCTTAATTGATAATTGGGGAACAAGATGTTATTCATATTTAAGTGGGCTTATCAGGGATGTAGTCAGCTTTTCAATTAGGTAGTAGCTTCAAAATCACTATGTCAGTGCAGGGGACTGGTATTTATTGCTATAGGTGCCTGTTTTATTCCAGCTTTAAGATATTGCTAATAGCTTCTGGAAAGAAGGCATAGACTTGCTTCCAAAAATAAAAAGTTTCCATAGGGAAATCACAAGCAGACTAATTGGGCTTCTAGTTATCTTGCTGCAATATACGCTGCTTCTTTATGCAACCATAATTATTCACAAATTTGTGTCTGTCTTACTTCCATGATGAAGGAAGTGTGTATAGGGGATTATTTCTGTGCCTAGGCTAACTCAGTAAAATATTAAATGAGTTTGTCTGATGCTGATAGACGGAAGTCATTTTGCATGGGAAGACAGTGCTGTAGATTGTGAAGGACAGGCTGGATGAGATAAGGGTTGATCGTGCCCAAAGACTGCTGTGAGCTAACAGATGAACTGTGTATTTCAGTTTCCCTGTTGCACCAGCGTTGCAGTTAAAGGATCAGTTGTGGTTTTCTTGGCAGCTGCTTGGACCACTTCACCAGCTTGTGAGTGGGCATGCTTTTATCCTAGCAAATTGATTCTTGTGCAGGTATTTAAAATAAATGCCTCAGTGAAAGGTATGCACTGGAAAGCCCAAACACTTTTCCATATATGATCATAAAGAATACAGTAATTCCCTGGAAATTTCTAGCTTAAAAAATAATTTATTAGCTTACAAAGTTGATGGTGCTCTGAGCCCAGTGATATATTTTCAATGGATAGAGTGTATATTTTCCATCTACATTTTTCCTTCATCTTTAAGAGATGTGTCCACAAATAATCAAAACATTTGTTTCTCATTTATTGTAAGTCAACAAAAACTCCTTCATGGTGTCTAAATAAAACAGCCCATCCTAGTGGTACTTTACTTAAAAGGAAGCACGCAAAAACCCTGGATGAGGTTCTGCTTATTTCTGTCAGGCAGCCTAGGTCAACAGTGTGTCAGACTGGCATGAGCTAACATCTCTGTTAGGATCCTTATGACCTAACAACTCTAAACGATCCTTATCATATCCACACTTATAGGATATTTGTCTTTTGTTTAGCAGCTTTCTAAAGTGCTTCTTCAGTGACTCTAAGTCATTTCCTTTACTAAGGAGCTTATAGCCATGGGAGGCTTCTATACTCTAACTACTTAAGCCATGAACAAAAAAGAAAAGAGATAAAATCCCATGTAAGCCAAGAATTTCATGGTGCTCCCCTTTTAACGATGCTAAGTTCCCCTGACCTGGAAATACTAATAGTGTATATATTTGATGGGGGGGGGGGGTTGCTTAATGGGTGTTTAGTGCCAAAAATAAATGTAAGTAGAGAAAAGTCACTAGACAACACATTAAAAAGGTACTTAATAGCATCAAATAAAAGCTGCAATCTAGGACAGGCTAAAGATAACTGAAATCAAGCAAATGAGCAAGTTGTTAAGCAACCTGACTAATCTATTTACAGGTATAGGGTTTTTTGTTTTCCTAAGCTAGAAGGGATAAAGCATATCATTAGCTGATGGCACTGTGAAATTAGAAGGAAACCTGTCAGTAAGGGCGTTTGCTGAATAGTAGGTAACACTCCATAATATGTCTTTGCTGGAAAATAAAAGAAGCTCTCCTCGCAAAGCTGGCTGTGCAGAAGCACTGCTGTTAGGGTGAATGAGAGAGCACAGCAGCATTGTATTGTTCTGGTTGCAGCGTAATGCAAAGCCTCAGCTGCAACAGCTCATCTTTTCACACAGAGTATACCCTTAGGTTCCTGAGTTTAGTCTAGGTATTTTATCCTTACACTAGAAATGGTGCAGTATATTTATACATAGGGGGGATGTTGGAATTCTTCATGCCAGTTTACATTAACTGCTGAGGATTCATATAATAGCCTGTGTATTGCTTGTGAATGTGTGTGAAGTTGTGTCACGTAAAGGCTATGTGATCATGCTGTATGTCTGTATTCCAAAACACGTTCTAAATTTGCTGACCAATTTAAACCAATTTGAGAGGGGGACCAAAGTCTCAAAAATAATAAGGTTCTGTGAACTTTGTGAAAATAGGTAGCTAGTTGAGAGAGAGATACTAATGTTCCCACTAGTTCCTCACCAAGCTTCTCACCAAAACTATAACATAAGCCTACTAAGACTATTAAACATCAGAGAATCTAACCTTGTGCAAAACATTATGATTGCCAGCCACAGAAACCAGATTTAAAAAGCTCTGTTACTCAAGAGAATTATCAGTGTTATATGGTTGTCATTTTCCCTCTCCACTGTCCTCTGTAACAGTTAACAGCCAGACCTCTTTTTCAGATGTGATACATGTTCAAACTGGTATTGATGAAAGTAAACAAAACAGAGCTGTCATGGCTGGCACTCCTTTAAAAAGATGGGATAAAAATCAATGTGTGCTAAGTGCAAGTGAATAGAGTGGCAGAGGAAAGGAATTGGGTTTTTGTTTTTTTGTTTTTTGTAAGTTACCAAGAAGCATTGCTCACAGTGCAAAGGTAGAACATAACATCTTTCTTTTTATGATGGAAGTTTTACATGGCCTGACTAATAGCAAGAGAAAACCCTAACAATTATGTGCATGTTCTTTTTAGAAGAGAAAGAAGAGACTTACTTTCCAGAGATAGAGTGGAAAGCTCCCTTCTAAAACCTCTTTAATCTGAAAGAGCACTGACCTATCTTTTAGTAATCATAGTTCATTGGTCTTTGTGATTTTTTTATGCACTGGTTTTTGTTATGTTTTCTGACCTCACTAGTGCTTACTGGAAATAATTAAAACTCATAGCAGAAGATCATAATGGAAAGTAGGACAAAATAATATAATTGAGTACAATAATGTAGGCTTTTAGATATTGCCATATATTACTATACATTATCTGTTTTATTCTTCCTCACTGTATAAATGGCTGCCTTAACATAAGAGAGCCATATACAAAAAAAGTACAAAAAAATGCCCTGACCATACCCCTGAAAGTTTATGAGTTTTTGTAACAATTCTACAAACAAAAATCAGAATTAAATTTAGAGCACAAAGAATGGAGGACTGAATCCAGGCCTAGCACAGGAAATACCTTGATATGGTATGCAGTGTTGAGCTTCTGTAGTTTAACTAAAACTGGATATGCATTCCTATGGTGGGAGTTCGGATGGCACCATTGTAAGTTTTTTTCTGGGGTGGAATGGGAGTGGTGGGTTTTTTTTCTTGAAAAAACTCCTATTCTTTTTTATCCATATGAAATTTTGAAAGAATTGGCTTGTTAGAATTTCTTTTAATAGAAAACTATATAGAAAGCAGCACAACAGTGAGCAATTGGAAGAGCTTACTCTTTGTTTTAGTCTTTCTAACTAGAATTCATTTTGAGGGCAGATTTTTTTCTAGGGATCTGTGCAGAATTTCTGGGATCCTTAGGGTTTTGGCTAGGATTTCCAGAAGAGGAGAATGCTTGTGTGGTGTCTGAGGAACTCTCTTTAAAGAWATATTACTTCCTTGTATATATGAAAATCAAGGCAGCATAATGAGACAACCTGATTCTACATAACCGATGCTCTTTTGATGGGCACCTGATGTGCAGATTCTCCAAATCAACTATTGGTTGCTGGACTGTGGCAGACAAGAAATTTTATGACACCTCTTGTCTTACATTCACTATAGTCTATTWTTTTAAGCGTGTTCTAGTACTTCAAATCAGTCTATTTATTTGGCAAAATCTGTATGCTGGGGGCCCAGCATATCTGACAGTATGTCACACTTGCAAAAGCAAGTGGTTGGGTTAAGTTTGGACACCTTAGAACTATAGAACAGTAGGGAAAAGGAGTCTACGTGGATTTGCTGTTCTTGCTTTCAGCAAAAGCAGCTTTGTATATCCTAGTATAAAACCTTAGATAACAAAACCCAAAGGTGACAGAAAATCATTCTCAACTAACTCCCTCCAGCTTGCATATAAAAAGCCATCTCCTCAAGCTGTAAATCTCAGGCAAGAAAGTGAATGAATAGATGCTCACTGGGATGATTTCTGAAGATTATCTAGTGCAGACCTGTGACAGAAGTGAGTTCTAGGGTTGAGGGATTTGTATTGGTGATATCCTTTACCTTTCTTTACTCTGAGTTCGCTGCCAGCAGCCAAGCTGAAAAAGGACTCATATCTTTCCTTCTCCTTCAGCCTTCATTGTGAGTCTTCCCCACTTAAGATAATAATAGATCATACTCCCTTATTGAGGACTGGGTTTTGAAATTATCAAAGGAAGCTACAGCAGGAAACTTAATCCCTAAGGAAGTCTTCGCTAGCCCATCGGGCTGGCAAAGCTGTGGCTGACTAATAGGTATCATAGATCAATATGTGTGCAACAGTAAAACTGTAGCTCCTGAGAGAGTTTTGCTTCTTTAAGACAACTGGGAAGAATAATTCTTTTAATGTTTCCACCCCTTCCTGAAGAGAGAGTGGTGTAAACCAGGCAGTAATGAGGCCTTAATTAAACAGTGAGTACAGAACGGGTTTTAGCTGGTGCCATGAGTGAAAGAGCATCATATTAGCCCTCTACTTCTCAACACAGTGATATGTGCCACCTAATACTAGGAACATTACAGAACCCTTAAAGGAAATCCTCTGCTTATAGTGACTATGTATATGGTGATACAGAAACTGTCTAGGCAGATGGTAGTGGATTTATGCTTCATGGAAGGTTGTTTTTAGACTCAGTGACTTAATGTGTGCAAAGTTACCCTTTTGCAATGTGGTAGTGTTACCAAAGCTATCAAGACACTATCATTTCTTCCAGACTCAAGAACATAGGAGGCCTCATGAAGAAGTAACCTGCCTGGATCTTGACCTTTCTTCACAGAGAGTAAAGGAAGTTGCTGCAGCATTGTAAATTCTTAGTCTGGAACGTTTACTTGCACTAAGACTCATCTATGGCATTTTCCCTAGGGTGAAATGCAGACGTGAAAGTGGAGTATAAATATACAAATGCCCATTTCTCTTTCCTGGCAGTGCAGAAGAGACCGCAGCCAGAGTGGGGTGAAGGGTGTTTGTGTAAATGAGACTGCTTTTCAAATACCCTGTTTTAACATATATATAAAATGCAATTATTAGACAATAGATTGAGACTGTCACAAGAATGGCAGAACATAAATCTTTAATGAATAGTCTTTTGAAATAAATTACTAGGCTGGAGGAAAGAAATGAAGAGGGAAAAAAAGTTGTTCCATATATACTAAAAAGGGCCAAAATTGTACTGGTGTGAGAATCACTTATGCTAATTCTTGTTGCTTATTCTAGCAACTGAAATGTCTAACAGAACATCACTTCTCTCTTGCTGGTCTTATTTCACTTGGTTTGTATTTAGCTATATCCTTGCAGTTACCCATTTTCTGTAGCAGTACAAAACATCTTAGTAATGCTTTGCTAAGGTTTCTGAATGATGGGGGCTCTTGGTCATCTTCACAAAATTAGAGAAATTAGATCTCAGAAATGAATGCTTAATATGTAGAATATAAAAATGTGCATTCACATATAAATTTATCATATTCTTTGTGGCCAGAAGTTGGACTTGGAGCTACAGTCCACATACTGGAAAGCTATAAAGTTCACCACTTCCAGCTGTTTTATCCATTATCACTTTTTGAGGACCAGCTGCATAAAATTGACTAGGAAACACAAATTCTACCAATTGCAGTAATGCTGAGTTCTCTGTGCGTTCTCCAGCTTAGGGAGGTGGTTTAAGATTCTGTGGTTTAAGGAGGCTAAATATCTCAGCAGTGCAGTGGGTATTTGTGTACAGAGTGTCTATTAAAGTTGGTGGGAGTTTCCCAAACTACTCTCCTGCACATCGGTTGATGGAGTGAGTTGTAGAGTGTGCTAATGGCTTACTGCTTCCGCTTATGTTAAACTCTTCATGGGAACATCTTAATGGCTGTACAAAAAGGCTGATTCACAACTAGCTATATAAAAAGCCAGTGACAAACAAGTGAGTCAGTAGATTTAATAGAAATCTAGCTAGTGACTCAGCCAATTTTATTTGTGTAGGAAGCAAGGTTAATGGATCTGGGATAAAATATATCTGGCTCCCAGATGTGGTATTAACTGAACCAGTCAATTCTGCAGATGTGCAGCAGATATAACGTAGAGTGGGGGAGTGGGAATATGTTTGAATGTTTCTCGCGTGACAAAAGGCAATTGTGCAGATTCTTCTAATAGAAGCAAAAGAACAGCGACCTCGTCATCCCACTCCCAACTCGTGTGTGACCAGGCTGAATTGGGGACCTGGTTTGTTGCTGATACCATCTGTATAACCCCATCTTATGAATGGGATAAAAATTAAGGATAAAAAAAATACTAACATTAGGAAATGTCAGCATCCATGGGAAAACTATACACAGCAGCCTACAGCAGCAATCAAAAAAGAGAGCCTTTTGTTTCTAGAACTAGCACCTAAGTTTCTCAGCTAGGCACTAAATGGGTAAGTAAATCCCACCCAGTCATGTGACAAAAGGGTAATACATTCATTGATATAAGGAATAATTAAATCAGTTTAAGCATCCTAATTTGTGCCAAATACTAAATTTTAATTATAACAACATATGAATATTCATAGTGTAAATAGAAAGCATGGCAAAATTAAAGCAACTATTTATATGCAGACTAGTTCAGGGCTCTTTTTTAATATCTATTTGTAGGATTAGATCTGGATTCTATAATCCAAATTGACTGAATGGATTGATTGTAAACTATATTTCATTTGCATATATTTTTCCAGAATTTTGTCACTGGACTCTTCTGGTGTCTTTAGTCACTGCATGATGATGTTTTAAAAAAGTTTTGGTCATAAATATTCAGCTGTACTGTATTTGAAATACTGGCAGAGTGAGCAGGAAAGAGCTCCTTGTCCCTAAGCAGGTAGTGTTGAAGTAATTCCTGGTACTAGAACAGTTTAAATTTCGCAGTGCTGGGGATATTTTTTTCAGAGCATCCAGAGAAAAGCATGGGTGTGTGGGTTTGGGGGATTGTGCTTTGGCTGAGTTGTATTCCTAAAGAGAATTTCATCTAGGAATACTATGTTTTCTATATACATAGTAATGTTTCCAGTGTTATCAGTGAAGAGTTCATTCCAAAGGAACCTGAGGTTAACCACCATAGTGAACAAGACTAGCAAATTCTTACCTGAAACTATGCACAGGATTGAAGTGTGGGAGCATATTGGAACAATTGCTCTTCTGGCTAATTTCAGCAACAGATAAAGTAGATAGAGGTACCCAGATCTTGGAGTTGACTTTGTAGTTCATTTTGCAAGTTCAGGTTTTGCCAGCACGTGGAGATTGTTTGGCATTAGATGTGTAGCATCTCTGAGTATTTCTAAGATCCACCAGGTTTTATCATACTGAAGGAGACCAAAGCTTGGTTTCTTCTTAAATGTCTTTTGAGGGACTGTCATAATGGGTG
The DNA here is from genome assembly GCF_003343035.1 of Apteryx rowi. Taxonomy (NCBI): domain Eukaryota; kingdom Metazoa; phylum Chordata; class Aves; order Apterygiformes; family Apterygidae; genus Apteryx; species Apteryx rowi. The sequence goes on from NW_020451011.1 coordinate 93,181, forward strand.
TATAAAATTGTCAGAGAAGGAGGTGGAAGCGGAGGTGGAAGAAGGAAGGTAAAGCGTAGAAAACATCAGCAGTGAAATGAGGAAAAGTTATTGAAACTGTTACTCAAGCTGGCATCTGTCTCTAAGGAAACTCCAATGCACAAAAATGCCTGTCCTTGAGGATTTGGATGTTTTTCTGACAGTACTGACGACAAAAGCAGATCTTGCTTTCCAGAGCCTTATTCCTGCTACATGCAGCACCTCACCCCCTCCCCAAGTCCTACACATTAAGATTTTCTATTCTGAGGGACAAAAACAGGGCCACAGATGGAAGAAACACACTTCTGGAAAAGCTTGCATCTTAAAAACTGCATGTCCTTGGTTATAGAAAAATGTATTTAATGGTAGGAACAGAAGGCTGTTTGCAGAAGAGAAACTGGTCCTGAAATGAAAACAGAGCCCTGGGGGAATTTATTGCAGTTCAAGAGCAGCAGAAGCAAAAAGGCTGCAAATTTGCATCTGTCTTATTAAGCACCTATAGACCTTCCACCTCGAGGTGCCATGCAAAGCTTAACATGTACTAGTGTTATCATTAGGCTGTATCTGTATATAATTAGCATGTATTGGTATCGTTAGTTAACAGTAACAGCTGAATCCTTAGCTGATGTCTTGTTTTATCTGCTCACATATATGTTGTATCAGTCTCAGCATTAGTTGTCTTACTGGCTGTCAGGTATAGTCCTGTTGAAAAGAAAAAGGTATTCAAGGTGTAAACATGCTGACTTCTCATGGTGGATTAGGAGACACTTCAGGCATGACTACAGCTTTTGGGAGTAAAAGTGTATAGCCTGTTGGAAGCTTTTTTTCAAATGTTTTGTTTTGTTTTGTTTTGGTCTGGTAAGAATTCTTGAATTGTTGTACCTGCTAGGAAGTCTTGAGTGGTAACTATTTTCCCCAGTTATTCCCCTATGTATCTGTGCTTGGAATTCCTGCAGTTGAAAGAACTGAAGAAAGTCAAGAACACGCTGAAAGGAGGATTGTGTGCAGGTCCCATGGAGAGTATTTTTTTCAGACTTTTTTGTGTCGGTAGCCTTTGCTGTGTAAAATATTTTTTCCAGCTGGACATGGTATAAAAAATTGATTGCGCAGCTCATGTTCTTCAATTTTGAGCAATAGGAAGGCTGGCTACCCTACTTCTCTACAGCAGCTTCTTCAGTTTAGGATGCCAGCTCTCTCTTTGTCCTCTCCTCTCCCCTCAGCTTGGCTCAAAATCCATCATTCAGGAAGCCTGGGTTAATCCATCATGCAAAAGAAGTGGCTGCCCTCTTTGTTATAAAGAGTAAGAAAACAAGATCTGCAACTGGGCTATGTATGAACTTCAGACATAAAGAGGAGCAGGACTAAACAGAATGCCTGTGTCTCATTCAGTAATTTAGGTGAGTAATATCTTGAGGCACACCAGTAGATGCGAAGTAGTTTGACAATCGGGCCAAAAAAAACCCCCAAAACACCARCAACAGACTGAAGCACCAAGTGTTAGCTTTGATTTAGGAAAATTTAGGCCTTTCCCTATACTGTGGTGTCTGCTAGTGTTGACTAGGGAAGATTAGTACCTATCAAGAAATTATTAACAGTGAGCTTTGAGTTGAATGTCATTTAAAAAAAATATGGGGGCAAGCAGAAAATTTCATTAGCAATAAGGGATTATGATAACTGATCAGTTTTAAGAAAAAGATACATTTAACAGTGGTGTCTCAGCCTCTTCTGGAGACTTTTTATTTTCTAGATCCCAGCTTACTTCTGCTTCCCTATCAAAGTCCATCCTGAAACTTTATACACTCACTCTAGTCGTTGTTATTATATATCAGGAAAAGAATATGTGCTTTTAAAAACTCCTGCCCTATTTTAAACTACTTTTCAAGGACCCATGGAAATCCTTGATAATAAATTGGGAAGTAATTGTGGTGGCTGTCTGTACTCTAATACTGCTTTTGAAATCAACTGACAGAGCTGAACACTGATTGACTGAACCTTCTGGTGCGGCAGGAAGATTGCAGTTGCGTACGGTGCTCTCGGGCAGAGCCCGTGTGGCATCGGCTATTAACAGAACTGGTTTGGGCCTGTAGTTCCACGCTTGTCTCTGCAGGCTTTCCTTTTCTTCTTGTTGAATGTCGCTTCGGCAGCAGTGCTCAGAGTTTCTGTGGTGGACCTGGTGAAGGCACAGGGATCACTGCTGCTTCTGTGTTGCCAAGCCCTCAGGAGCTGAGTGTGACTTATTTGTAATAACCGGTATCTGCCAATTTTATGCAAATAAGGCAAGGGATGTGATAGGGGTGATGCGCTTTCCTTTTCCTCATTGTGTGAAGTATAGGTATTGCTAAAGCAGTCTAAAGAAGCTGTTTTCCTTCCTCCAGCAGTTCTTCCCAGTGCTCTGGAGCTAACTGGGCATGTCTGAAGTTTTGCTTTCACTTACAGTTAATGTCAAAGGATGTTTTTTTTAAGTGTTTCAGGTTTAAATTTTTTAAGGTGAAAGTAAATATGCGTGGAGGCTAGGCTGGTGTGAGGAGAAGAGCTGTATCAGTTACTACTGAAACTTGTTTGTCTGTTTTTCCTCAGTTGCCTAAACTTCAAAAGGAAGTGCACATTTCTCCCACAGCCTTGTTGCCACACTTCTGAGCACTTTGCAAGCAAGGAGCCTGCTTTGACTAGTAGTGAAAGTAGTCTGCTTCTTACTGAGAAAGATAAATCGAACAGCTCCTAGGATATCTCCTCAGGATGTGTGGGTTTTTTATTTTGGGTTTTTATGTTTTTAAAGTGAGGCTAGAAAGCCACTTGACTGTTGGCCTGGAGCTGAGGAGAAGCACAACCTTTGCTCCTTTGAAAACAGTAGATCTAAAAATATAGTGGAATATATTTTTGTGGAATATTGCTGTGGAATAACCAAAAGGGACAGAGAAGCAAAAGCAGAGGGAGCAGAAAGTGAAAAATGGCTTTTGGGTTTCAAAATAAGCTTGTAGTAAATAGGAAGATAGAAGTTTTAAACTGAAGCATTTTCAAATGGCAAAAGATCTTCCAGCTTCTGTGCAATTTGCCCATTTTTGTTGGCCTTGAGTGGCTGAAGTTGCCCGATAGCACCTCAGAGCTGTGCGTGGCTGGATCAGTAAGGCACATCCAATAGTGTCTGAAACCTTTAAGTGAAGCACTTTCCCCTCTTCTATATTATGCTCTAATTTCAAACCAGTTACTGTCCATTACTGCAGCGTATCATGGGAGCTGGGAGCACACAAGGGTGTGTGTCCAGAGGCCATGTAACAACGATATGAAAGAGTGGTGTGAAAACCTCTGGGATTTCTCTTCAGGAGAAAATTCACTGGGTATGGCTCATGTGCTTTTGCATAGGAGGGACTGGGAGTTAAAAAACAGGCTTTTCTTTTTTCATCTTCYCTCCCATGGTCTTCCAGTTCCAGAAGGGGTAAGAGGAGAATGGGTTTGCAGTTCTCTGGCTTTGCAGTTCTCTTTCACCCTCATGTGTCTCATGAGAATGAAGATGTTAAACTCCTTGAACTAACAGAACATCCAATAAACCTGGTTTATTTCCCTGGAGGGGAAATAAAATTTGTAGCCATTTGGCATTTACATGGCGAGAAGATACTGCATGAGGTCTATTCCTAATTGTCTTGGTTAGGCAAAATCCTCTTGAACTTTTATGTATTCACCTGACAAGCCAAAGAAAAATATCTGCATGCAGAAGGTCATGAGATACACAGCCGTTGTGTATCCAAGAGAGCTAGGGAATGAGGAGACAAAACATGACAGTGGTCCCTCAGGGGCTCTACYCCTCACTTTGAAGATAGGACTAAGCAGGTATGCAACTTATTTTCAGGGGGGCAGTTTGGCTTAAGCAGCCCCCACTGCTTTCTTTTGCAGCTGGGGGATAGTATGACCGTGACAGCACCACTGGTGTATTGGTAATATGATGTCACCTTAACGCAGGAGCACTACTTAGCTGCTGTGGCTGACAGGTAGAAACCTAAAGGGTGAAAGAATCAGCTGTATCTCTTCCGGAGACATAGTCTTAAAGAAGAGATGCTGATAGTTGCCTTGGGGTAGGACAGAAAGGAATAAGAAATGCCAATCTGTTAGCCCCTTTTCTGTGCTGCATTTGTTGCAATGCTAATCCTTTGTGAACTTCTGGCAAAGAAGGACTGGTGTATGGCATGGTATAAAGTCTCTCTGTGTACCTGTCATTTCAGAGATAATATTACAGTACTACATAACAATGCACAGTAAGTAATAATGGCAACTTTTGTTTGTTGTTCTGCTGTTCATCTCAACTTTGACCTCTGTGGGCAGAAGGTGCACATACTAATTCTAAAGGTGATTAAAAAAAAATACCTCTTTCTTTGTGAAAAGAATCACAGACATTAATCTCTGCTTTTGTCCAAAATCCTAAATGCCACTCAAAGCCATCTTTCATGTTTTCATCCAGATCATGCCACTTGGCCTCTCTACCTCCTTAAGAAGAAGGGGCTTCCTTGACTCATGCTGTGATTTGTATTTGTGCTTCTGAATGGCCTGACTCTTCTGTGCTAGAGTGCTTTAGACTGAAAGATTAACCACCCAGGACTTAAAGGGGTTGAGAATCATGTATTTATTTATCTTTTCACACAGTTTTCATCGTTGACTTTAATTTCTTTTTGAGAAGTTAGCTTGAAGTAAATTTACTGGATTATAGTGTATGTGCTATAGCTTATGCTATACACATCACAAGTGCAGCCTTCATTCAAATCTGCATCGATGTTGCATGTCCCTGACTATCAAGGTTACCTTCAGCTATGAAAAAGTAATGCATCAGGGCATGCCACAAAATGCATTTGGAGAGGATTTTAGAAACAGAAGCCTGATGGTAAGTTTCTAAACCAATATTTAGGTACTTAAGAATTAACATTTTGTTAAAAGCAGAGACTAATCCATGGCTTTGTTATACTTGACTGGTTCTCAAAGCAATTCTCCTCTGATATATTGTTTCAGGTGTGACACTATTGTTTATAATCTGATAATGTTCCTTTAAAGCAGTTTTATTACACCTGTACACATTCTTAATGCACAACTCTGAATGTTCCATGACCAACCTTTTTGCTTTCCAAGTGTCTTTTATAAATCATGGCACATTGATATACTGTCACATCAATAAATTAAGTTAAAGGACTAACCTAAACAAATGCCAAAATCATTAGCAGTTAATTAACCTTCTGTACTTCTCTCCAAATTGACTTCAGTTTAATTGACGATGTGGGATCAGTTCGCTTGCTGTGCGCTAATACAAACAAACAAAATGAACATGACACAAAATTAAATGGGGGGTGGGAGGGAGAGGGAAAGCAAGGAAAAGAATGAAAAGGAGACGTAAACATAATATCTCCATTACAGAGTCCCCGAAGCAAAATAACTGTGTGGTTCAACAGCAGAACTGGGAAAGGATGAATGTTACTTAAGACTTTCTGTGCTTCCCTTGCCCCTGACTCCCAGTAAGAATATCCTGTCGGGTGACAAAGCCCTCAGCTGCTAGGCTTTGTTGGGTTTTTTTTGTTTGTTTTGTTTGGTTTTGTTTTTAATAAGCAACTTCCTAAACTGACATGGTCACTCATAAAATAATACCTACTTTTAATGCTGGAAGAGACTCTTGGAGCTGTGTTCATTCATGTGTTTGTAGTGCACTTATTAGTAGAGGTTCCCTTCTTACCATTCTTCTTGTGTCCAGATTACAGGTGGGAAGGATGTAGTTTATCTAGCTTGCTGGAGAGCATGAAGATGACCTACGTTGGTTCTCTGAAAATTGCATGATCTTGATTTAAGATTGTACTTGTTGCTGTATATGGTGAACTGTCAGATTAGTTGTGCTTACTATGTACTGGGATATGTAGTGCCCTCATCCTATAACGTTTAGGATATTAGGTGTCTGTGCTTGAATAACTRTTTACAACCATCTTAGATTACAGAATACAGAGGAGTCGTGTGCCTCCCTAGGAGGTTTCCACAAGGCCATGCATGTGTGCAAGGGTTATTGGTGTGAAGTGATTTTCAAGGTCTGACCTGAATTTGACTTAATGGTGGTGGCACTGTAGTTAATGCATTATTGCATTTTACTCCCCTTTGGAGTTGGGCACCTTTAACCGAGTTCTGCTACCTTTTATCATGGAGAAATGTGTTATTTATTTCAGAAAAGCCACAGTGCCCTGATTGTGGCTGCTCTGTGTGGGATGCTGTTCAGACTGCTATGTTAAAGCACTTATTATGATCATTAAAAGAAGCTCTTGAGTTTAATCACCCTACTGAATATGTATACTTCAAAAGTATTTGTCTGAAATGTTGTTGGAAGAGCAGAACTTTCACTTGAGAGCTTTTTTTTGTTTGTTTTACTGCCTTGGAAATAAATATAACTATACTAATATTTTTCAAGTATTTTAGCATAACCTATTACTTTGAATATTACCACAGTTAATATCAAGTTTCATATGCCTAAAATATAAATCAAAATATTTCTGAAACTGCCTTCGTGGTTGAAAAGACACTCTGTTGACAATAGATACTGTTTTTCTCCTCCCAAAGGAAATTTGCATAAAACACAGAACAGTTTTTTCTTTACTTAGACAAAATGCTAATCTGAGCAGTTTAAATATTCCTTATCTTTTGCTTTAACTGTCTACATGTACACAATGTTAATATGCATACAACAGATTTTTATGTATATATGTAAATAAAAAGTGCAGGGTTCTGTTTATTCCCCCCCTCCTTTTTTTGAGGCAGTCCCTAGAGGTTCTAGTATATTTTAAGGCTTATCATGACAAAGAATGGGATATTGGAATCAAATTAGAGTCTCAGCATAGACAGTAATGAAATACGATATGTTGGTAGACCTACATAATGAAAGTATCATTTTAATTTTCTTTCACTTTGAAAGTAATTTGTGAGTGCTAAACTTGCTTGGATTAATTCCATTGCTTTTTGAAAAGGGTCTTACTTAACTGGAGTTCTGCTTAGTCTAGCTTCATTCAAAAATTATTTTATATATATTTTTTATTTTCTTCCCTCAGATGCTTGCCTTAAATATAATGACTTGGAAGCCATGTTGCAAACTGTATATTTAAAAGCCACAAGAAATAACATGTTAAAGCTGTATATTTAAATCAATAGGAAATAGGGTTGCCCAATACCTATGCTAATAAGAAAAAAATATGTGTATAAATGGGCATCCAGGGCTTCTTCCACTTTGCTTGTTTCTCCTGGCTTCTTTCCTCATTCTCTTTTCTAAGTTCAGCAGTCCTTGAGGGAATTTATTTGGAAGGTACTGGAGAACTACTGTGCAGTGGATTTGTGTGTTAATTTCAAATGGTTTTTAAGTTTGCTGGTAACTTTTTCCTTCTGTGATGAGATTTTCTTTTATTAGTTAATGCTGACTTTGCTGCATTTGGACTGCATTCTCTATTGCTGTTTATGGGTAGCAAAGTTACAACCACCATAAATACAAAGAGCATGGAGGAGGAGRAGGTGGAGTAAACAGTTTATTTTCATGTGTTCAGGATTGCCACATAACTCACAAATGGCAGAGAAAAGTGGAGTTTGATGGTCACCCTTAAGTTAGGCGAAAAAAGATAAAACTGTGTACTCAGACTTCCTCTGTCTCTGTATTATTGTTATTCTTGGTTCAGACTAAGGATTAAATGATGTCTTTTATTTATTCAGATGCGATTAGTAGGAGAGGGATTTAAGTATGTGTTTTCCTTCTGCATTGAGAGTAGCTTGGCAAGAGAGATTCAAGGTGAGCTGAATATTTTAGAGGGTGGAAAGGGAGATACAGAGACATCCCTGTGAAAAGTAAGAGTACAATAGGGATTACCCTTGAGTACTTTGAGGCTCCCAGCATGTTTGCCTTTAAGTAGGGAGGGGGTGCAAATCATGAGTTTAGTTCCTGGTGTATCCAGTCACATGTCCTGCAAGTTTGTCCAAATAACAAAGTTTATAGCTTAGTTTATCAGAGGAAATGGCAAATTTTGTTTAGTGGTAGACTCTGGTGGTGTTTCCCAGACATTTTTGGTTAGCTTTACAGTGAAAATACACAAAGTATTACCGTGTGGTAACTGTTCATTCCTCTCTTAGAAGCTGGTTTATCTTAACACCAGAATGAAATGAAAAAATATTAAAATAATACTCCCGTACTTTGTTCTGAAGGAAATAGGGGACTATAGTGTGACATATCTGAATCGTTGTCAAAAGGGGCTGTTTTAGATTGATTTGACACCTGTGTATGTATAGTAGGAGGACATGAGGTCTCTCAGGCCAACATTCTGTATTTAAAGAAACTGAGATCCCGTTGAGCAGTGTTTTATTTAAAAGATGCGGTTGTACTAGTGTAAAGAGGTATGGTAGTAGGAAGCTTTGAAACCTTCAAGATTTTTCACTTGGATGTAAGGTACTGCATGCTTTCCTCTCCCAGACTGCTAGGTGCTCATAGAAGTCCACAGGTCACTGAAGTTTATGCTTAAATTCAGGCATATGTGCAAATCACTCCTGTTCAGTAAACCTTACATACACGGAGGTTTACACCAGTTCAGATTTCATTAGCACTTCAGCATGTGTTTAGTTTCCATAGGGCACTAGATTCTAACTGGTGCTACCCCCCTTTGAAAGCTTAAGGTGCTTGGCACAGGGGACAAGCTGTTAAGCAAGCACAACAGAGCAAAGCAAAGCAAAGCGGTCCCCTACACCCTCCAGCCACCTGCCAGGAGTTCCCAGTGCAACTTCTCAGGTGCTTACAGTGGCACAACTGGAGAGACAGAGTTGGAGTAGTTTGTTTTCTATGTTATATTAACTTACCTTGTTTTAACATTATTTTACTTACGTACCCAGATCTCCTGAACCTGAGGTGTGGTGTCATTAGAAAGTGGTTTAAAGAATAAAGAGAAGTTTGTTTCAGTATGTAATATCTCAAAAATGCTTGCTCTAAAGCATTGATTTCTGTTGTTTCTCAACTTCTGGCTCAAGAAGCTATTTATGAAGTCCAGTTATGACACCAAATTTAACAGTTCTGTGAGAGAAGCATTTGCTTTCTGTTAATATTGGGTAAAAGGAGTATATGCTTTCTGGGGAGACTACTGAATGTGTACAGAAGGGTCAGTTGAAGTAACTGATAACTTTTAAATAAAAATAAGGTAAAAACTTCATTAAAAAAGATACCATGGATGATACTAAAGACAAAACTTTGATCTTGATATAGTCAAGGACATAGCAGCTTTTTGATACAGATGATATCCTCCCACAAATACAGGTGATATGAAAATTTTTTTTTATATATATTTTAAGATGATTCTGTGAAAACAGAGAAGCTAAGGTTGAGTAGCCTCTTGTATCTTGTTTTCCCTTCTGAATTTTATTAATGTGGTTTTCAGGTTTGGCAGGTATCTTGGAGAGACATTTTTATACTATATGGACAATTTGTCCTGAGTGTCATTCTGAGGACAGCAGTGGCCCCCCGGTGTTTGTGCATATCTGCAAAATCTTTTACTTATGGGGGAAATGTCATCTTCATGGTTGTGAAGACCAAAGTAGAATACAGATAGATGCTTTCAGCTGAATTCTTTTCTCATTTATTCTAATGAAACACAGCTTAGTATTTTTCCCTGCAGAGCTACAGAAAAATAGACTTTACAGCTCTCTCCTCACTATTGGTTTAAATCTTCCCCCTCTAATAAAACTTCTTTGGATTTCAGTGAGATAACAGGTGCCTCAAAACTGAGGGCTACATGGGTACATTGTGATCAAACGGTGCATAGGTGGCTCTCCATGGCAGAATTTTAAAAAGCTCAGTAGCATATGTRTATTCATATCAGCTGAAGCTGAAACTTTTCTGTTCTAACAATAGGAAACTTGACACAACTTATTCACTTGAAAACAAAATTTAACACAGCACTGCTCACTTTATTATGGAGTTCCAGTCAGGATGGGACATGGGCCAAACTACTGTGAGTCATGGTAGAGGAACTTAAACGTCTATCTTCTGCTCAGAAGATGTACTTTTGCTATTCTGGCAATTTTGTTAGAAAAATTTAGCTTTGCCTTTAGGGCTGTTTTGCTGTTTTTTAGCTTAAAACTTAACTTTTAAAAATAGTCGTTGCAACTAGACAAAAAGGAAAAATAAAAATGTTTTAAAATTGCAAAACTAACTAAAAAAATATTGCCACACAGTAGTAAATAAATTAAAAAAAAAAACAGAGGGAACTTTAACATGCTTTAATACTTGTAGCATAAATATTTCAAGTGTACTGAATATGTTGAATATTTTGAGCAGTGGTCCTTTCTTTTTCATTGCACGCATTATAGTYTTCTTTCTTCTGCATTGTGATTGCATTTCTCTACATTTTCCTACTAATGCCAACTTTTTTTTAAAAAATCATGCCTTTTAAAATAAAACTGTTCAATTTGAAAATGGTTTCTGATTTTACTACTAGACTTGTTTTCAAAACAGATTTTATGAAACTTGTCTATCAAAGGGATATTGCAAGCAATATGCTCCTGTTATATATACAGAAGCCCACTACTTAACTCTAAGGAAAATCAAATTTTAACATGCCGTGCAATTCTGTCATCTTTTGCAAAAATGTGAAGACAGTCAGAAGCCAGTTTTTAAATAAAATTGGTGCCTGTTTAGAATATAATCAGTAAGCCAATGTTATGCTTTATGGGAGGTGAAACCTTTCGCAACCTTTTGCTTGAATGTGGGCTGCAAGATTTTCTTTCCTCTTTTAAAGCTGCTTCGCAATACAGGTAGATAAGCTGGTGTCGTGTCTCCCCAGAGCCTGGTTCTCAGGCTCTCTTCACTGAGTTTCAGCTTTATTTCTTCCTCATAAGAGGAGTATAGCAATGAGTTGTCCCTTTCCCCAAGCCTAAGCTGCCTGCAGGGTTGCAGCTGTGCATGGTTTGCCTGAGCCGCGTAGCCCTCTCTGCCCAGAGCCCGCTCCTTGTGTCGCTGCGTGCCTCCCTCCCATCAGCCACCCAGGGCTCCCAGGGAATGCAAACCCAGAAACAGGCCCCCRGGCCTCTCGCCTGGTTAATCGGTCACAGGAGGCTGGCATCAGTCTACAGCAACATACATGAAAAACAAACAAAAAAGTAAAACTGGCATTTTTCCTCTGGCTTTTGAGCACTTGCCTCTCAAGATGACTAGACTATTACTCTCCAAAGAGGAATCCTCCTCATTCTCCTCACTTCAGTTCCTGACAGGTCTATAATTAACAATACAATCACAGCTGCTTTAGCTGCACCATGTTCTATATGTTTCTAAGTAGTAATCTATTTAAAAGACTTGGAGGTTACAGAGACTCCAGTTCAAGATCTGGCTCTTGTGTTGCAGGCAAAGCAGTCTGGACTTGGGGAATTTCCTTTCATTTAATTTATTACCAACTAACATAAACTTTTAATTACTGATTCAGGTATTGAGAAACAAAGGAGACGTAGACAAACAAACACTGAGGGAAATATCTTTCCTCCCTCTTCCCTGGGCTCAGCTTCAGTCTAACACCTCTTCTCCATGCTCCCTAATCTCCATTTCCCTTGTTGTTGCTGCCATGTGTTATGCTTAGTCCCTTGCAATCACTTTGGTGAGGTGACGGGTGGTGCAGGAGGTTGGGGTTGGTGCCTACTGGTCTCCTTCTGCTACTCCTTGCTTCTTACTCTTTTCCTCCACTGCTCCTTGCTTCTTACTCATGCTCCAGTGTGGGTTCCTCCATGGGCTGCAGTCTCTTCGGGGTGTCCTGCTCCAGCATTGGCCCTCCATGGGTAACAGTCCTTTCGGAGGTGTCCCCGTTCCAGTGTGGTTTATCCACAGGCCTCAGCCCCTTCTGGGGTTGCCCTCCCTGGCGAGGTCCTAGAGAGGCTACGGTCCCCTTGGGAGGTGTCACTGCTCTGGCATGACTTATCTACAGCTGCAGTCCCCTCAGAAGCATGCATCCTCTGGCACGGAGCTCCTCCTTCCAAGAGTCCATCTGCAGCTGTGTCCCCARCAATCACCCTTTCCATGTCTCTTCCTCAAAAAATGTTCCTCTACACAGTTCTCCTTGGGTGTCTCCTTTTGTGTGTCCTCCTGTGTCTCTTCTCACACATCTCCTCTCACATGTCTCCTCACGTCTTTCCTTTTGTGTCTCCTTTTGTGTGTCCTCACATGCATCCTCATGTGTGTCCTCCTGTGTCTCCTGATGCCAGCAGCTACCACCCTTTTTTAAATATGTTTGAGTGGAGGCACCATTTGCTTCTCTAACTGTTAAAGTTTTGGTGCACAGTGGGTTGTTTTCATCTGTCTCAGAGCTGTCAGTGACTGGCACAGGGCAGTTCATGGCCTCTTCCTACACAGGGCACCCCCTGATACCCAAATCTTGCCATTTATGCCCAGTACACCCTTGCATCTGCAAAGAGCCAAGATTTTAGCATAGAGTTGCACAGAGAACTGGTTAATTTCAAATCACAGCTGGGTATCTTTGCCCAGCTAGTAAACAAAATGAGATGTACATCTGTCACATGGCATAGAGGAACTGAAGGAGATTATGATGTTCTTCCCCAGAGGTTATATTTTATTAGATACTGTACAGACATAAGTAAGAGAGAGTCCCTGCATTAGGGACCTGTATTAGCAATCTACAAGTGGGTGTTCTGTGTTTCACAGATATTATGTTATCCMTTTTCTGTGTTTTGTCTGTCTCGTTTTTATTGCAGTAGTGCCAGTCACTGTAAGCACAAAAACTCTTAGGCCTAGTCCTGTTCATATTAAATGAAAAAAAGGACTTGACAAATGACAAGATGAAGAGAAGATGTAGGAGGGCAAAAACTGTGCTTACATTCGTACAGGGAGCCAGGGGCAGAGCTCCAGTCTCCTGATGCCCCTCATGCCAGTGACTAAGCAATCCTGTTTGTTTAGACCTGTATGTACTGTGGCTCCCTGGAAGTCTCTGTGCAAAGGAAAATGGAGTAAATTACRAGTGTATTGGAGGAGACTTGTTGTTCTGAGTTTGGAAGAAGAATGCAGGTCTAGCTCAATTAGCTTTTTCAAAAAGGGGAAAAGAAGTAGGGAAAAACAGACTTCTCATAGCTGACTGCTCACTATGTGATACTACTGTTTCATTGAAGCATAAAGGCTGAATTTGGGGCATGGTGGTATCAAATCCTGGTGCAATAAGTGTGTGAAGAAGTATCTCTGTGTCTCACAGAAGGTAGACCTCCATGTGTTAATGTTCTAAGTTCTTATACTTCTCTCCAAAGGAAAACTTAGGGTGTGATTGTGCTTCATAGAGGCCAGCATAAAACCTTTGCTGTTGAAATGGTTTCTGTTGATTGAAAGAAAAAAAAGATATGTTCTATGTGCATCTTTAAGAGGAATTCTAGATGATAAGCTATTTCACCTTGCTCCTTCCAGAAAATGATTGGATACCATCCAGAAGAAACCCTGTTTGCTCAGAGGTTCTGATTATCTTCCAGCTGCAGGTGGTGCAAGTATTCAGTACTCTCATCATTTAGCCCAGTGTCCATTTCCAGTCTCTGCACAGTCTTTTCTTATTCTAAAACAACTTTGCTTTGTAATTGTTCTTTTTATTTCATTGACTGAATGAACATGTCTTATAACAGTTTTTGGCAGTGGCGGTAAGAGCACTGACTTTTCTATCCCAAGCCCATAGCTGTTAAGGCAATCCCAGACCTAACATACTAAGTAGGAGCAGCCCTCTTTTCCATTTGTATAAGTAAATGATGGCAGCAGTTTTCTAGCAGTCTCCAGACTGTGAGTTAGCATTTTTCTAGTCTTGTAATTATCTAAACACCCCCCCTTGCCTTTTCAGCCTTTGCAGTGGAAGACTAGTTTGTAATTGCTTTGGCAGTTTCTTTGTAACATGGCTCTATGTTGTAGCAGAAAATGCCTTTTCTGTGTCAGTGGTAACTGAAGGCTAATGTTTCAGACACAAAGGAGCGGAGGGATGAGAGTCCTTGACAGCATGCCAAAAACCCTCCTGAATGAGATCAGGCAGAGATCAGCCTCTGCAATTTCCAGGCAGTGGGGAATGAAACATCTCACAGAATCCTAAAGGACCTGAAGCAGGCCAAAAATGGTGCTCTTTAATATGCACGTCTGGTTGAAATAGCACAGAAATGAAGACTAGAACAGGCTTTCTGGGCTTCATTTTGAGAGAGGAGTAATTCAATTGACAGAGCTCTCTAGAAGATGCAATATCTGTAAACTGTGATGACTGGACACTAGGGTGACAATTTAGGCCTAAAAGGACCCCTGCGAGAATGCTAAGACCCTGTTTTTGGGGTTCCTAACTGTTCCCTAATAAATCGATGAGCAGTCTTTCTCCAAAGGTGCTTAATTGGGTATGACGTGGAATTCTGTTTTCTCTAAATAGCAGTAAGCTGTTTAATGTGTGGAAAAGGACTGAGCTCTCAGTAAGTAAATGGTAAACCACACATAATGAATGCTGTTATGCAAGCTGTTACCGTCATAATGAGAGTTTCCATACTTTTTTTTTAAGCAGGCATATACTAGCAATCTGCTGTTTGATCATGTTTGCAACCAAAATACTTAACACAAAAAAGTATGCCTAGCTACCAGCTGTCAGGAATTTCCATATTCTTACCACTTACCACAAAACATCTTTGCTTGCTTTTGTTCTTTTGTCAGCATCTCAGTAATTTACTAATTACATCTGCTTTACAGCGACACCTGCTGCTGTGGGCAGATTTCATGTAAAACTATTTCTTATCTTGAAGGTGTCGTCTTCTGCACCCAGATTGATTGCTGGTAGCTTTTCTGGAATATATTGAAGTTCCCTACTTCTTACAGAGGCTGGCTTAATCACTGAAGAAAAAGATGGCCTCCAGGCCAGCGGTTGGGACCTACATAGTGTAAATGAGCCAGCCCCATGCTGCTTTTTGAACCAACTACACAATGATGGAATCTCTTTTTTCCAAGCTCCTTTACTTTGCAAGTGTGGTGCAACGTGGCTTCAATGTGAATAAATAAATTGGTCAGCTTCAGAAGTGATTTGTAATATACTGTAAATTGCACATTGTTCAGTGATGGAGGAAAATGGTGTATGTTTGAAAATAAACAGGTAAATAATCATGACTTGAACTTGACCCAGCTCCTTGCTTAAGCAAAAGAAGAGACTGGTCTAGATTAAACACCAGGATTTCTGTTGATTTGAATTGAAGTAATTATGTGTCTAAAAACTGGACTTTGCCTAAATATCAATATTGCTAACCATGGTCTTGATCCGTGACCTGAGGCGCGTCCTCTGCCTGCCCAAGGGGCATGATAGTGGGAAGCCCTAGCACCCAGGAGGAGCTTGCTCATGTCCTGCTTCTTCCTGGGCGCAGCCTAGAGGGAAGCGTGATGGGCACCACTGGCTCTTCAGACTGCCGGCTTGTCATTCCAGTGGCACTTTGGGCATTCATAGGACTTAATTCCAGGCCTGTCTCTGGTACCTCCCTAATTCACATCCGGATCCTTTCGCAGCTTGTACCAGAGGCAGTTTTGTCAGATATGGCTACTCCCCTCTTCTCCCCCTCCTCCGCTTTTAAATGATAGTACTTATTTCTTCCATGGCCCCAACAAGAAACTGGTGGATTAGAGCCAGCTGGAAAGGGCTTAAGCTTACTCACCATTGTGAAAGATCAATGGAAACAAGGGATCCTACTGGTTAAATGAAAAACAATATTAGGATGAGGCYGAGCACTTGGAAAATGCTGTCATAAAGTATCGATGTTTGGGTATAAAACAACTCTGATCCCCCATATCTCCTTCCTCCCAAGCATCTTTGAGACTCATTCTCTTAGGGTGCAGAGAGTTGAAGGCATAGACTGGAACAAGGGAGATACGGGAATGGGCACACTTGAATATTTTCTGAATGACATAGATTTGTCAACTACAATTTTTTGTTCTTTCCTCAGGCAAGTTTTCCTATAGTTTGGTCAAGGACTGAGCAAGAATAATAGAACTGGACATGCTAACTTTAGTGTATGGTCTCATAGGTATGCCACAAATCAGATGAATTCATGCAAAAAATTAGTAGAATTGCCGCTGGCTAGGAATTGAGAGCGCACAGTAAGAGAAACTTTACTGATATCTTCTTAGGTAACACATTTTGTTAGTTTATAGTTCAGTGAAATATATTTTCTAGTGTCAAAATAGATAACTTATTCCGGTAATAGAAAAATAACATTGTTTTTTCCAATGTGAAAGTAATCCCAGCAGGGATACACATACTGTACCATGCTAATACAATTCTACTTTAATACAAAATAGAAACTTAATATCATTCTTGAGATGTTACTATTGCATTATCAAAAATGAGTTTCAGCAAGACCAAAATGACTGATGTTCCAAACATTATTATTAAGGTTTGCAGCACATCTCTCACCACACTGTAATAATCATTTTAAAGGGTAGCTTTAATTATTTGTAAAGTTTGGGTTGGTTTTTTTCCTGTACAATTACTTTTAATTATCTCTTGTTATACAAACATTTTTTTCATAGTATTCTTATTTGTAACACAGCAGTGGGTTTGGGGTTTTGTTTGTTGTTTTTTTCCAAATGCACACTGCATGATTTTATTATTAAAAGGGTGGTGTCATTCCTCTTTAGAAGAGGAAATACTGGGAATGCCCCAGTGAATTAAGCTGTCTCAGGAAGTAAATGTTGCTTTAAACACCGTGTGTTGTTTTCATTATACATGAGGAAATCAGCCACTCTTGCTTGGGAGGAAAAAGGGTGTAATTCAATTTCCTGTCTGTCCCCATTATTTGTTCACAGATCCAGATAGATACCTCCTTGGGGGCAGATGGCTGTCTTTTCTTCCTGCAAAGTCTTTCTCTTCACTTTGTAGCACACATCTGGCACTCCGCTGATGTGGGTGAGACTGGCTTGTATAAAGGTGGTGGTGGTGGTGGAGTGGTAGGGTCAGCAGTGACTTGTTCACCTGTTCCTTTTCTGCTATTAAAAGGAGGCAGAGTCTTGTGCAATATGCGAAGGTAGCACCAAATTCCCCCACTCTTTCCAGTGTCTTGAAGCCCATGAGCTTTAAGGCGGAGAAAGCAATGGCGCTGTTATCGGTCACCACAKCTCTCTAGGAACAGACCATCTTTCCCAAAGGCCAGTGAGGTCTCCATCCTAGCCCTGCTTGGAACGTGGCAGGAAACAGTGCCTGGTAGAGACTTCAGGCAACTGTTGGCACATAAATGGCTGAATGTGGCAGTCTCATCGTTGGTAGAGTGACTGGACAGCACATGAGGTGTTTGCATATTGATAGAAATAGCATGATAGCTTCCCACTTATTCTTGCTTATTTTATGAGAACCTGTCCTCTTTTCCTTGTTTTTTCAATATGTGTTTACAAAACCCCAGAAAGTCTGTGCTTTTCTGGTTACACTTTCTATTTTGTCCATTTTTCCAATTGCTCATGTTAAGGATAGTAAAATAATTGTGTGCTTCTTGAGGCAGACCCTCAAACAGGAGGCAACAGAGGAGCATAGGAAATGGAGGAGAATGGAGATGATAGGCAAAGAAGAGGAGATGTGTTCTTTGGTGCACGTGGGAGGAAGACTGCATTTAGACCTAATGGGAAATGTGCAAGGCAGAGTGAGGCTGACAGTGGGTATTGGTGCTGTCATGGGTTGATGAGCTTATGGGTGGATTTGGAAGCAGATATAGATGAAATGGCAAAAGGGAGAGTTAGTAGGGATCAAGATAGACAGTGAAGAGAGAAAGGGCAAAGATGCATATACCATTACAGCTCAAATGGTTGTGGGTACCTTATATTTGAACAGAGTGGTAAGTACGCAATATGGTTCGAATTCTGATGCTTGAGGAATAAAGCCAGGCTCAGCACAGGCAGCTTCTCTGAAATGGAGACCTTCTCAAACAGTGAAGAACGGTTGTGAACAGGAGCCTCTCAAATTACAGCTCAAAGCAAATACAATTCTATGTCCCTCCAGATAAGCCTTTTAAAACTGTAGAAGGTAGGAGTAGGGTTGACTAAGGGAAGAATTAATCACGTAAAGGAGAGTTTAACCTACTTCTGTTGTTCACAGCTATTGATTTTGGTTTGCTAAACGAGCAACAACATCAAATGTTTCTTAGACAGGAAAGTTAGCTGTTAAACCAAATTTCTGAAACTATCTTTCTCTGCCAGGGGACTATTGATAGGCTGAACTGTGACTTGATAATACTCAGTTTTACCTGTGCACAAAATAAATGAAAACACCAGGGTGTCTCTCTCTCTTTTTTTTTTCTCTCTCTCTCTCTCTCTTTTTTAAGTTTAGCTTATAAAGATGGTAGCTTGATTAGTTATTCATCTTTCATAGAGTAATCATTGCATCTTTAAGCCATAAAAAAAGAATTACAAACTCCATCTGAAGCTCCAGTGGCTGTTTCAAGCAGGTAGCAAGACCTTGTGCAGTTTAAGGACAGCGACAGAAGGTCTTTTTCCTTCATTGAAGAAACTATCCTTTTTCTCTTTATGATACAGATACGTTCACAATGAGGAAAGTAAGTTAGGAGATTCATTTTTAAATGATAACTAGATCATCTTGTGAATCAAGGATTCAGAGACGTCTTTCCAGGTCTGCACGACAGTATCACGTGTGTAGTTAGAACACTGCTTTTCCTGTTCCTTGCCAGGGTTAACCGTCCCGTGGTGTTGGGTATTTTACATGCACATACTGTAGAAAGACAGCTCGCTGCCCCAGGTGGCTAATCATGTTAATATCAAACAAAAGTAAGAGAAATTGTTTTCATTTCACTAAAAGTTTTAAAATGGAGCATCCTACTCTAAAAACCTATATATACTAAGGGTAGCTAGCAGAGGACCTGAACAAGAATGGATGAATATAAAGAGAGAGAACTGAGCATCTACAGAAGAAAGGAACTCTGTTCCTTTGAAACAAGGAAGGAAGAACCAGGTGAAAAGACTGACTTTTCTGTAATTTTGGTGCTTCAAAGTTCAGTAACTAATAATACTATAGATTTCAAGGGCTTGTGAAAGATGAAATCTAGATTAAACAAATTGAAGTTCTTTTAACATTTTACTGTATTCACTAGCACTGTGTACCTAAAACCAGGGCAAATGCAGGAACATGCTATTTTAAATAAAAATATCATGTTTAGTAAGCCAGTATCTACAGCACATCTGGTAGATACAGAAACATGGGATTGGTGCAGTGATTCAAATCACATTTGAGCATCCTGTCTTCTAATATTTCCTCTTGCTGATAATGAAGTGTTTATTACAGACAGAGCTTGTGAATTAAATAAAATACTGATAGGCTTTTTGGACAACATTTTGTTGATTTAAATAAAGATATATTAGATATACTTAGGATAATTTTTTCTCCCACACTCCAAGCTGTGTTTCTATGGAAAATTTAAAAGGGTGATAATTTTCAATTAAGTAGCAACATTTTAAAGGAACACTTGCTATAGTAAAATTCATAACTCGTTGTTTGGGTTTTTTTATTGAATCATTTTGAGAACAAAGAGCAACATATTACAACATGTAATGTATTATGATTTGAACAAGACTGTTTTTTTGKTTTTTTTTTTCCATTGGGAATGTATTTCTTAAAGCAGTCTTTCAGCATAAGGTCAGGTGAGTTAAATCTAAGATTTTTTTTATTGAAAGTGCAAGGTTTCCACCATAAACAGAAAATGGCCCCAAAGAAAAGGCAATCTTTTGCTCAATAAAGATGAAATGGTTTGACTTACAATCGAGGAATGGGAAACACTTCCATGTTAACAGTACTTTAATAGGGGAAATAATACAACTAGATAGCAGGCAGTTTAAACAGAACAAAAAAAAATCCTACCCGATTTCCATAAATGCATTTCTGAACYTTAGACTTTAATATATGCTTCAATTCAGTCTCTTATCTTCAAAATGAAGAATTGAAGGCAGAATGTAATGGAACTTGAAGGGGAAAGAGAATAATGATTCTTGCCCCACCTTTGGTGACTGGTTTGGTTGGTTGTCTGAGGGGAAAGTCTGAATAAACAATCACAAAGATAATTTCTTTGGGGCATTTCTGAGACCAAAATGAGAGGAGAAAGTTCTTTTTTAGAGCTATTTATCCCTGTAACACATTGAAACTTAGAGGCTTAAAGAAGTGATTGTAGCATTTTGGTAAAATTCACCCACATTGTACTAATCATCCTTAAAACTGCAAATGAGATATATGTAGCTTGCAAGTTTTCCTAAAATATGTGAGCAGCCCAAAATTTGGGGACTGAAGTCACCACTGAAACTTTACTTTTCCTTTTTTTAGGCTTTTCTCCCTTCAGTAGGCCTTAGGGATCTGGCCCATGAGGCTATTGCAGTGATAGAGACCAGGACTGCTTAGTGAAAGATCTATAAATGGATTACCTCACTTAGATAAATTACTGAGGCTACCAACTGAACAACTTCCTCTCAATTTCCTTTCCCATCATATGTTGTAAAAGAAAGTCAAAACTRAAGTTAAATTTCAGCATTTGCCCTGGGAGAGCAAACTGGCACATGAGAGAAATCTGCTGCTTTAGTGGTAATAAATGGGTTGCTAATTGGATGGATCTCTAAATAATATCCAAACATCAAATTCCCCCCAAACTGGTATTAAATTACGGACAGTCTAAAGGCTGAATTTACCTCTACTAAAATTACAGTTTTAGAGTTTGAGCTTTTGTTTTACTGCTGCCGAATATGATGCAAGCTTATTGGGTTTTCAGATCCTCATTATTTTTTGCACTAAAACTGACAAATCATACAGGCTTTGAATTGGGTCCTCATATATCATATGCATAAATTTTTTCATCTATTTTTCCTATTTTAGAGATAGCCTGGGCTTGGATCACTCAAGACTTTGGTCAGCTGATGGGATTACATTCTTCATAGCTGCATTGTCTTCTGGAAATCTGTGTCATAAATACATATCCTCAGACGAATGTAAATGTAAAATTTTCAGTGAAGATTCTTGGAAAAAGGCAGGTGGTAGTAGATGTTTTCTTTTCTTGGAGGGAGGAATAGAGGACACCTTGAAAACTGATACATCTAGTGTTTTTCCCACAGGCACATTATGGATGATGCACAGTTCGTGTACTATAAGAACAGCCTTCTGATTTTATTGCAGCCTTCCTATAAGCAGAATTGTGGAACAAAAGTTTATTCCCCTTGAGAACATACATACAGTTTTTCTCAGTAAACTCTAGATTGCTTCCTACAAATATTTTTATTTGGAAATTTAATCTTAAGGGTTTCTTATGACCTCATTAAAAGGAGGTTTTAAAATCTGTGTACTCATTTCTTCATCACTTTTATGAACTAGGAAACTATTGCTATGCCACCTTCATTCATAATCTTACTGTTTGTATCTAGATGTTGATTTTTTTCAAAAAGTATTGKTTTTTGCATTTACTCTATGCCATGGGCCCTGATGGGATGCACCCACGAGTGCTGAGGGAGCTGGCAGATGTCATTGCCAAGCCACTCTCCATCATCTTTGAAAGGTCATGGAGAACAGGAGAGGTGCCTGAGGACTGGAAGMAAGCCARTGTCACCCCAGYCTTCAAAAAGGGCAAGAAGGAGGACCCAGGGAACTACAGGCCAGTCAGCCTCACCTGCATCCCTGGAAAGGTGATGGAGCAGCTCATCCTGGAGGCCATCT
>NW_020451011.1:116167-151560 GCF_003343035.1 Apteryx rowi
TAGATGATCTCCAGAGGTCCCTTCCAACCTCAACCATTCTGTGATTCTGTGATTCTGTAAGAGAATTCAAATGGGAAGTATCATTTTGCATTCAGAATTACAGTTGCATTCTTTCAGCTTTCTGGTCTGGTTTGTAACTGAGTCTGTCTGTCCAAATAAACTTCCTTCTTGTCCTGTGATGATTTAATGTATCCTTTTATAAAGATAACTAAGAACTTTACAGAAATGTTGGTGATAATTTTTTTTTACAACATTAACTCACATCCTTTGTAGTATTTTAAGAATGTAACTATCACGTCATATTTTGTCTTTCATTATAGCTTTTTTCTACCCTTTTTCTTATATGAATAACAAAAGAAACATATACTTGGCAAAATTATACTGTAGATATGGTCAGTTGTGTCAGTGTACTAACTTGGCTAACTGACCCTCTTTCTTGACAACTGGAAAATCTAGTGAAGAGAAGGTGTCTAGCAAGAATATGATTTCAATTTTAGGTTTATTTTGTGTAGCAATATTTCAGGGACCAGAATTAGTCCTGGTGCAAGTAGATATAACTCTTCTCCTCCAGAAAGGAGCACTACTTTCTCATATCAGAATTGTGTTCAGGCTAGTGCTTACACTGTATTGAAGTACCAGTACCTGAGTTACAGCAATGCAAATTCACTAGTTCCCGTGAAGTCGTTCTGGTTTACATTGGTGCAAATGCCAATGTATACATGCTCGTAGCTATTCCAAATACAAAATAAACCATGCAAGAATAAGCCTACTTCATAGTTAGTTCTGTATTTCCAGTTTCTTGGAAAAACTTCAACTGTGGCTTTCCACTACGAAAATTTAAGAGTTAAGAGAATGGAAAGGGCGTGTGAGTTRGTCAAATACAAGGGGTGAAATTGTCACAAATGAAGTAATGATATTAGCTGCTACTAATGTTTTAGGCAAGTAATTCCAATATAGCAGCATAATTTCATTTTTTTAAATTATTCAGTTAATTTCTGCTAGTTTCAAAATGTGTGTCCATTTCTCAAATTAAATTGTTTTTTCTACCTTTAAAGAATAACTTCCCAATACTTTTTTTTGGTTCAAATTGAATACTTCCTCTTTTTTTTCTTTTTTGTTCCATTTCTCTTGCTGTTGTTTTTATTAACGTATTATTGTTTGGTTGAAAATCTAATGAACAACTTATCTGTTAAGAGCAAGGGAAAATACCTATACGCAAGGCTATTGAGTATGAGCACAAAGCAACAGTCTATTATCAAAACGTTAGAAAATACATTATAAGGAGTAGTTCCACATGGGTTAGGAAATTGGATGTGCTGTCTTAATTTTTCCATCTCTAGTTCCTTTCTTGTTCTTCTTTTTTGATATCTATTTCCAAACAGCTTTTCGACCAAGATTATTCCTTTGAATGGTTTAAATTATTTTTCAAGAAGATGTCAGTGCAAGTTTGATTTGTTCAGAGATTTATGCATTGTAATATTCTAGTTGTCTTTTAATAAAATTGGAGTTTCTAACTTTGAGTTCTGAAATTTCCTTGACAGACAAAAGTTTTTGTAAGACTATGACATAAAATGTTTGTCTGGAAATATATTCTATGCAGCTAAAGAATACTGTGTATTTTAGTAGCATGTGAATTAACGTATTTTGTGCTATTTAAAATAAGTGTGTGATTAATTTTTTTTTGACGAGTTGCAGACTACTGCAAATCCAATTTAGGCAAACAGAATTTGAAATATTAATGTGTTAGGTGAAAATATTTAATCATAGTCATGCATATAAACTTATCACTCTCATTGCTTTACACTTGAAGGTTGACCTAAATTATTAATGGATATTGTTCAGTGGAGGCAGAACAGACAAAGAACAGCAGTCCTAGTTTGAGGAGGAACCTACTTTTGCTGGTGGCCTCTATTAAGAGGGGGTTATTTTTCCCTCTTCGCTGTCTCGGCTTTGCTGACCATCCTTTCCCACATACTGCCTCCCTGCCTGCCCTATTTTCTTTTCACTGTGGGGTGGGGAGTTGTGATTTCATGGAGGTTGCTGCTTGCAGCATTGAATCAGTAATGCAAGATCAAAAAGAGGTTGCTCTTTCCTCCTTACTGTCTGGTCTTTTGTGCACATTTATGTATTTTAGTACCATCAAAGGTGAATTGGGGTTTTTTTTGACAGTTTTTCTTCCATATAAGAATCAAGTCAGATTGCTTCTACAGTTTGCCTGATAAAAATTCTGACTGGCAATTAAAATCGCAAACAGTTGGGGCATTCCATCATATTTGTAGCTGTTTATCTTCATTGTGTCAGAAATCAATGTTGCAGCAATGGAAAATATGAAATGAAGGAATAAAAAGTTGCAGTCAAAGCTTGAAGTCAGTGCACATTACACTGAATTATTAAACAATATAGTTTAAAAACTTTGGAAATAAAATTGATGTTGAAACCTCTCCATTTCACTTGCTAAATCAGGTAATGGATGCAGGAAAAAAAACAGCTGCACACATATGCRGTTATTTTACCTTCGGTTATATTTTGATGTATGTGTTTGTTTTAGGTTTAGGACATGAATAGACAAGTTACAGTAAAGTTTTGTTAGTGAGACATGTTGTACTTAAGAAGCAATGAAAGAAAATGATATTTGAAAGGCAACCTGATGGCATGCACTATGAATGAAGACCACATTTAATCCTGGAGGGTAGTAGGGGTGATTACTGTAGTAGCTGGGCTTTGGAGACTAACCGGATTCTTCATCAGTGATCAGTGAGTTACATATGCAACTTCTGGATCTCCAGAGAGCTGTAGCAGAGCTGTTGATCCAAAAACTTCTGAGGAGGTAGTGGCATTGGTTCTTCTCCATGCTTCTTTTCTCCAGTAAGCATGGCCAAGAGAGCGTGYACCCCTCTGCATCCAAAATAGGGTTAGCTCTTCTTTTCTCAGAGCTGAGAGCCTTGTCAGAGCATTGCTTTTGGCTTCAACCTCAAAGTGGTTCCCAGGATCTTTAACAACAGTCATGACTTTGATGGCATCTGCCCTTTGGGGAGGACAGCATGTTGTATCAAGCCCCCGTGATGGCTCATTACTGCTGTAAAGCCTCTCGCAATCTGAGACAAAATTCTGGAGTTTTGACTTGTGTGTGGCCCAAGGGCAGACCTTGTGAATTTGGATGGCATTGGAGGGCAAGTTTAAGCGCTCATGGGGAATGTGCACTAACAGAGTCGGTGAGGGTTGGCGYACGCATCTGCTGGTGAGAGATTTCAGTTATTGATTTCGCAGGTTCCAGGGAAAAGCCACAATCCGTGACCAAGTTCCTCCGCGGCCGGCAACGCGTGTGCATAGTTCAGCAAAGCAGGACCTACACCAGCTCTTGGGGCTTGCGTGTGTTACGGTGGGAAGGCTGTGTGCCTCTCCTCCGGGAATTCCTGGCATCAGAGACCAGCCGTCAGTAAGATGAGAACACATGGTTGTGGAGAGCTTGGATTCCTTCTCAGCCTGAAAAAGGCAGTTTCTAAGGTACAGTTAGAATCCCCCTCTTATCTCCCAGAGGTTTGATGACCTGTGAGGATCTTTGATTTGACAAATAATTCTTTAAAGATATTGAAAACCAGTAGCTTATCAAGAAGAAAGTCAGGATGGACATTGTGCACTCTGATGCATTTTTCCAATTTTTTAGGTGTCTTAATCAGTGTTTTTTAGTGTTACTTGATAATAATAAATGTACACTCATGACAAAAAAAAMCCAGATGATTGAGTGTTACATTATTGGGTTAGCTGTCATTCTCAAACACAGAATGTAAAAAGGAGGAAATGAATAAACTCCTTTATGCTTCTCCCCCCAGTGGCAGGCAAGACACATGGCCTTGTCATAAAACGGTCACCTTGACTTTAGTCTAAGGGATGGCAGCAAACACTTGGTTTGATGTCTGTGTTCTCTCCTCGTGGTTTTAACTCTGATGCAACAGGCGGCTGCTCCCACTGTTGTAGCTTGCTGAGCCCATTGCGGCAGCGGGTGTAGGGAAGCCTGGTAAGCTGTGAAGCTTGCTGTTTTGACAGAATGTGAGAAGAATGACAGGAAAGAGAAGAGAAAATCGTATGCTAAGTGAGGATTGTAGGAATATTAAATCTAACGCCTGACAAGAGATTGCTTCAAACCCAGCAGCTTTGAATATGAATCATGGTAATGAACATTGCGTGGAACTGTACCTGAAGACAGTTCAGAAATTCGGTCTAGTGGAAACATAGTTGCTCACTTGCCTCTGTCTCTGAGAGCATATTGCTCCTAGTATTTTTACTGATACTCAGTTTTTTGCTTGCAGTTGAGTATTTGGGTACTTAGGAACTTGTTTTAAAAAGGTCAGTCTATTTTTTTTTCCAAAGTGAGCACTGAGATTTTGATTTTTTCTTAGGAAATGTGATTTTTTTAAAAAGCAAAGTTTTGATTAGATAATTGTGTAACTTAGTTTTTGGCTAAAATGCAGGGAGCTGTTTGTGGGAGAAATAGTTTGTTTACATTTTCCCTTTGTTTCATTTCTAGGTGAACTTTTTAGGAAGACATGTTACCTGGGTTTGTGTCATTTGCTTGATTTTGCTTGATACTGAATCAAAGCACTGAGAAAAGAATAGTGTTTCCTAAATCATCATTGGTTCCTTCCTTGTATTCTCATATTTTAATTGCTTAATCCTACCTCTGCTTAGCTGAGATCTCTATGATGTTTACAGCTCAAGGTGGAGTGATTAAAGAAACACAGCAATTATGTAGGAAACACAGAATTACCTTTACTAGATGTACAGTAGTTTTCCCTGAGGGCCATAATGTATTCCACCTGGAAGCAGGCTGCCAGCTCTGGTGTTGGTGGACTATTTATGTGAGGACTACTGGGCTTTTATGTTCTTTGAATGATACAGATCTAGAATGGTGTAGAAGTCAGGTATGAGACGTGTAGATGATGGGCCTTTCTTGGGTACGCAGACAATGTAAGAATAGCAGCCACTGTTTTGTTTACAATATTTGTAAAACTTAAATTTGTTCCTGGGCTGGAAGCATGTATGCAAAACTGCAGATCACCACAGGCAGAAAAAAGCAGGTTGCTGATATTTATGTGGTCTTTTTTTTTTTGGGGGGGGGGTGAAATTCCTAAAAATGGGCTCAACCCTAGAAAGTACTGAGCACTACTATAGAGGGCCAACTGCTCTTCGCTACCATTGACTTACAGCAGCATGATAGCACCTATAATACCAGTTTAGAAAGCAACTGTATCTCTCCTTAGTTTCATTGGAACTACAGAATATCCTGAGAGCAACTAACATTCTTAATCATGGTTATTTAAARCCCTGTGCACTCCTGCAAATATAAAATACCAGTGACAAGACATAAACATTTTTAGTTTTAGACAAATTAACTTAAGAATAGATCTATTTTAAATGGTCAAAAAGGCTTTTAGCAACACCACTGTCCAACTGCAAAGCAGAAACCTGCTAAGGACTGACAGGTGATTTGCCAAAGTTGCAGAGGTACCAAAGTAGAGATGTCTGCATTGCACTGTATTTGGTATATAAGAGGAGTTGCATACAGTCCTGATTACACAGGTAGAATCACACAAGTGGGAGGGAATAGTCTGAGATGTAAACGTATCCCCTAGCTAGCAATCTGCAGCCCTGCAAAGCTCTGGATTTTTTAAAAGTGTATTTTTGCAGCTTCTGCAGGTCAAAGGGAAAAGAGAACATAAGTACAGATTTTACATTTTGTTGTTAGTAACTGATATTTTTTATTAATGCTGAGACAAAAAGGTGTTAGCCACATGTATCAAGCAAAGCAAGCAATTCTTTGCATATCTACCATATATTATCACTTACGTATTACTGCTAGCATGCCAAGTCATTAATTAAGCAGGGTTCTCCTGTGTGTAGATTATGCTGGCAGGTTAATTATGGTTGCCAGGTTACTGAATCAATAAATGGATGAGGGAAACAGATTGCATACCTAGAAGAAGTTACATAAGATCAGAAAAAGAACAGTGGGAATATAAGGCAGTTCTAGGGGAGACATCATAAATTAGAATATGGGCAAAAATGTGGGGTAATTTCAAGACCTGTTTGAAAAAATAACTTATTTTAAATGCTAACTGCAAGTAATAATAGAAGTTATTTCCCCAGGTGTTAATGCTTTGGATAAATATATTTTCTTTTATTCCCTGGCTTTTATCCTTTTTATACCCTTGCCTAACTCTGTCCACAAGAGTTGCATCTGTTCTGTACAGTCTTTTCCCTCGCCTACCATGTGCAGTGCTGTTAAACCTGAGGCAAAATACTTKCCTCTTTCTGCAAAAAGCTTCAGGACTAGTTAATTCAGAGCCAAGACCTTCCTTTTATTATTTCATATGGTRTTCGTATCCTGTTTCAAAATTACAGGAAGTTATTTGTATTTACTGAAGGAGATTGTTTCATTAGTTTTATTGCGTTAGGGTAGTTTTTGTAAAAGCATATTCACTGATGGCCCGAAAATTGGCCTTTACACATCCGACATTAAAGGTAAATAGTTCATTGGTTCCTATTAAAAGAGACACCATTTAAAATGAAAGTCCTAACTCAGAAAGATCTYGATTTGTTCATTCATGTTACTTATTGGAAAGTATCTCTTTCAGAGATAACATGGGCACATAATGTGTTCTTGACATAACTCTTCCTCAGCGTAGGTGAAGCTGAAGGGTATTTACTCGTAGGGTAATTTCAGACAATACCAGGATGAACATTTGCTGCTCCTGATAACTTGGATAGCAGTTGTTGGCACTGGTATTGAGTTCCCCCTTCTGTACCCTTCCACTAAGCAGCACAAAACAGTTGGGTTTTGGGTAAGATCTCTCACTGGACTTAATAATGAATTTGATGGATAAGGTGGTAATTTGACAAACAGAGCTATTTCTAAGGAGTGGAACTTATTGCAGGATAGTCAGGCTGGAAAGGTTGTAATTTGTGGTAATTCCAAGGAGTGCAGGTTCACACATGGAGGTGATGCTGCAATGCTCTTGCATGCTGATGCTTGTGCTCTTAGTGTCCTCTCTTCTGATGACACAAGCATGAACCTGTAGCTAGGGGCTATCCAGCTGAACAGGGTGGCTAAGGACGTCTCTCCTCTGCTTTCAGTTGTGCTGCTTGGAAACGTTACTGCCCCAACTGCATGCCGCAATATCTTTGCCAGAGGTTACGGTCCTTCTGACCCATTAGATCTGCTGGCTAAGCTGCTTGGATGACCRTCCCCTAATCTGTTTCAGTTCACAGAGGCAGGCTAAGCTGAAAGCCTTTAAATAACCTCCTTACCAGCTTAGTTCTTTAGACTGAAATAAGCAGGAGCGTCCTCTCACGCGCAGCTTGCCTGGCAAATTTGAGAGGAACAAGCCTCCAGTAATGGGACAGTCACTTTTGGAGTTGGAAGAGGTGCGTGTGGCACCTTCCATGTTTTGGCAGACCGCTTAAGTTATTCTTCTCTCCCCAGGCCCTTTCCGCCATTTCAGTGACCCTGGAAGATAACTTTGCCATTGACTTGCGTCTCGCTTCATCCCTCTGTGCCTCTTTTCACCAGCTCCTTTGTTGCCTCATCGGTGTCAGTTGTAAACTTCTTGAGAAAAGGTCTCGCTGTTTTTACGGTGCCGAGCACAACAAGGCCCTGATCTTGTTCAGGTCCTTCAGTTTCTGCTGTAATAATTAATGAGGTTTTGTGTGAGCTGTTGTGAAATGCCTAGAGACTTGCCTATAGAGTTGCTGTGCTATGCCCTGGCCAAATTGTTGTTTGTAAAGTAATTTTGTCTCTAATATAAAAGGCACTGTATAAAATCAGTTCCTATTATCTTTTGATAGAGAATTTTCCATCTGAATTGTAAGCTTTGAATTGCTGACCATCTCCATAAACGCTTCCAGRTAATAATGTCACATGTTCTTCCAGCTAATATATATCATTACTTTATATCAAGCATGACTTAGTTCATAGCCATGGAAATAATATGATTTACTGGCCTTCAGCCAATCAGTTAATTACCTGCTGGTTACTTAAAGCACCTGGGGCTTTGGTTCATACAAGTGTAAGTTATTAACTTGCTGGGAAAGGATCAGTACCTCATAAATAGTTTTTCTAAATAAATTTACAGCACGGCTGAAGTGATAAGAATAAATGTAGGGGACAACTTTAAATTCCAGTTACATAAGGCAACTGTTTTGATTCGAGATATCAAATAGTTGCCCCAAATGAATGGCATACAGGAGTCAGAGGCTTGTTACTCAGGCACCTTCAGGAAAGCTATTTTAGCTCTTTGTAAAAATCTCAGTAGTTTATGTGTACTAGCCTGAATGAAGACTGATTTTTTTCACAGTACATCCTCATTTTGGTTTGTTTTTTGGTAATGTGCTTTTAAAATAACATGATTAGCTAGAGTATTAGGCCAGGCATACATTGTGGTAGATCCATTGAGATAATTTACAATAGTTAAGGCTCTGCCTGTCTTAAAGTGTTTGAGGTGAATTGTAGATTCTTTCATCTCTTTTTTCTGTATCTCCTATCTTCTTTCTTCCCATAAGTTCTGAGCCACTTATTCTTTAAAACTTGAAAGAATAGATGTAGAAATCACTATTCTCACAAAGAAAAAAATAGGGTTCTGTTAGGCTGAGAAAGCCTCTGTTAGGCAGGTTCAGTACCTGAAGTTAGCGAATAATTTTTCTGCAGCTTTCTTATGGTTTTGGTTATAAAAAATGCATCAACTGATGAATTGCTTTTGTAGCTGAAGCAGGGAAGAAGAGATTCAATAATTGGGTAGATGCTAGGCCTTACTTGGATGCTTTATATCTGTTAAAGAAACCGATGGTCAGGATAGCTAATTTAAGGACAAGCATTACACACTGTCCTTGCAAAGGGCTATTACCAAATTCTGTGTGAGCTGAACTTCCCAGAAGAGCTTAGCAAATATCACCAGGTGAAAGGAATTGCATTAATCTAATTTCAATTGTAACTTCAGGTGAGAGGAGAAGTTAAAAGCTTCCAGTCAACCACAGGGAAAAAGATGTTCTTGTCATGTGATGTTTGTATTCATTAGGATGGGTAGGGAACCTGACAACCCCCTGAAGCAGTAAGTTAGTGTTGTAAGTGGCTGGCCATCTACCCTAATTAAGAAAAGATCTCAGCTAATAAGATCTGTCAAGATCAGATCTGCTTGACCTTGACAGGTTAGTATGAATTTGAATAGAGACTGGAAGGAGTGAGGGAAGTGGGATAAGGAGATAGAGCAGAGCATAGTCTGAGCAAAGAGGCTGAAAAAGGTAGTAACAGGCTCTGCCTGAATATGGACAAGGGAGAATAGGGATATTGTAACAGGAGCATTGCTGGGAAAGGTGCTGAGGAGTCTAACACTAGTTGTCTTCCCCTGCAAATTCTTGTAACCTGCAGGAAAGAAAATGCTGTACCCAGAACTACTGATGTGATGAACTGGTAGCTTCTGTGGTGCTCTGCTTTTTTTCTTCCAAGGCCCCTAGCAGCCTCAGCTGAGGCTGGATTGTACCAGGCAGTGACTTTATGGTAAATAACGTTCCCTGTGCTGAGACTTCAGTTGCTGAATAAGAAGGAATGGCTAAAAAGGTGAGAGTAGATGTAGAGGGGCAGAAAGATGAATTTCTGTGTCTGGATTTGTATAGGCTGGCTAGGTTGATGTCTAAGCTAGGGAAGGAGGCCAGATTTCCCAACTCGATGAGTGCCACCAGGAAAGCTGTAGGCTTGTATCCCTGTTGAGAGATGATCCTGACTTAGAAGTAAACACTGAAGAAAAGCAGCTTTAGCTGAAAGTTGGATTCTTAGCAGCAGGAAGCATCTGATCTGATTATTTATACCTTTTGTTTTCCCCCAAACTTTGGCAGGCTGTTCCTTTTCTTTCTCTCTCCTCACTTTCCCTTTCCCCTCCTCCTCCCAGACCCTGTGATTTTTCAGCCCTCTCAAACCTACCAGTCAGTCTCTCTGCTCACAGAACCAGGAAGAACGCTCTGCTCTAGCGTAATTGCCATTGCTTCTTTCATCCTACATGTTGCTGTTATGGGGCGAACATCTCAAAGCAGAGTTGATGAAAGACTGCTAAGACAAGATGGTCATCTTCAATTTTTAATAGCTTGTCATATTTTAAAATCTTATGAAAGACTTGTGTGCTAGCTAAATGATCATTAATATGGATGCATATAAATATTGTATAGCTATTTATGTATTATTTTGTAATAATAAAATTAGGTTACTTTTCTTTCTTCTGCAATCTAACTTAAATCTAGTAAAAGGATCAAAACAAAACAGCACATCTGTGCTTGTTAGTACAATCTAAATCGGTTGGAATTACTAGCACGTGCCCTTTGTGGTCCCTGAGTTGTGTGGAAGCACTGAAATTGATTGTGGCTTTGTTTCTTTTGGATCAGGATAGTTCAAAATTTAATACTCAAACCTAATCCACTTGCTTTATATCAGATGATTCAAACAGTTTGTGGAACAGAATAGGAGCGGTAGTAGAGTCATCAGTTTCATATCATAAGTGGGGAAAAAAAGAAAAAGAAAAAATGGGATTGTCAGGCCTAACATCTTCTTTCAATTTTTGTGCGTCATTACAAAACCACTATTACAAACATTTTGCCTGTGGGAGAGAATTGTTAGGTTTAAGGTGCAAGTTCTAACTTGCTTAGACAAGTGCATTCCCATACATGGAGGATGATCCCTGTTCTGGTTTTGAATATTTTYCCCCCCATTTAGTTTAAGCTGACTTGAGAACTAGGTTAGAATAAATAGAAATAAGCTATTTGGAAAGCAAAGTGCACAAGTTTGATCAAACCAATTCAAATGTGTATTTAGAGAAAGAAGAAACGAAGTCAAGCATAGAAAGCTAAAAGCCATGTGAGCTCTCAAGTTTATTCCCTGCTCTACCATGGACACTAAGTTTACACAGAAATGTCAGTAATTACATAAACATAGAACTGTTTCTTGTTTATAATGCCAATACACTGATGTTCTGTTTCTTAACTTGCAGCCACTCTGAGAGCTTGTGCTGATGGAGGTGCTAATCGTCTCTATCACATCACAGAAGGAAGCCAGGACAGGTATGTTGATAACAAACTGAAGTCATTACAGTCATCTCTTCCTAAGGAAAGTAAAGCATGGAGGAACATGGTCTGTTTGGTTACTGAAGTAGCTGCCTGCTCTGTACATGGTGTTTTAACAAACTGTTGCCACATGGTAGAAATGAACAAAATTTAAACACCTGAAAGCAAAATATGTATGGTTTGGGGCGCAACATATGCACAGGTCACAAGAAAAGGCCAATTTAATCTGCTTGTAATTACCTTTCTGTCGCGGTCCGCGGGAGTGACGGGAATGAATCATACGCGTTCACAGAATGCAGGTTCAATTCCATCTTTATTCAGCAATTTGCCCATTTTATAAGTACAGGTATTCGGCGCTCTGGCCCTTGATTTGTGGTTCATACAGATTATGTCACAGGTAGCCAATCATTGCACCGATCACGCACGCAGCGGTCATGCCTTGTACCTTGCTGCTTGTTTAGCAAAGCTGTCTAGCCCTTAACCTTGGTTCCCACTGGCTTCTGCTGGTTTATCTGTACTTTCTCAGGATGTATCATTCCCAGCTGCACCAGTGTCCTTGGTAAAACTACTTCAAAGCACGTAGCAGTGGCTACAGCCTGAGGCCTAAGGCTTCAGCAAATTTAGCTACTAATGCTAAGCAAGTTGTGCTAAGCAATTAATCCTAAACAGTGTTAGTTCCATGCTCTATATCTCATATAGATTATTGTTCTGAAGCACTGCAAGGGCCCCAACACCTTTCAGTTTTTAATGTTTTCCTATCTCAAAGGATGGCTGATGCTTCCTTTAATAATTTATTTTTAATCTCTCTCCTGCTCAAGTCTTCAGAAGACAAGAGTTATTGTCATGTTTGGTGTAAAGGGTTGATTTGGTGGAAACAAAAAGATTGGCTAGAACTGGATCCAAACAAGTGCTTGTTCATTGAAAACTGTTGCAACTATTATTCTTTATAAGGGGAGAAAAACAATAGAGAACTCGCTACCGTCATCTCATTTTGCCTAATAGGTAGCAGGGAAGCAGTTATGTGAGTGGTATAGTAGCACACAGTATAATTCTTTCTCCACATTGTTTTTAATTGTTATTCCCAATTACAACTTTCAGAAACACACAGGTAGCCTAAATTTTTGTTTTTTCACTGGTCTTTTTTCTCTTGTTTATAATGCTGCTGTGAATCTGCCTTATTTTATGCATCCATCAGAACAGGACTTTTGATGCAGCCTCTGAAAAATATTTGCTATGCTGCTCGCAAGGACTGACTAGAGGAACATCTGATGTATCTCACCAGGGGCTGAAACAAAGTATGTTCTCTTCRTTCATCTCATGAGGCCTTAGGGAAAATCTGCTTGGTTTATGAAGTGAGATGGGTAATAAAATAGAAAGTCCACTTTTTTTTCTAAATTATTTCTGAATTAGTGTCAGGGTTTCATATATGTCCAAAGGCAAGTACAGAGGTTGTGTATAAATATATATTCTAGGTAAGGAAATAGGACTGAAAGGAGAATGTGTTCTTGTTTTCTCCCATGGCATTTGAAATTGAAAAATTCCAGTTTTCTGCCCCCAGAGGGTTTATGCAGAGTTATGACACAATCTATTGCATTCAAATTGTTTTACATTTTGTAGTGGAATCAGGGAAAGCTGTTTAATTCAAGGGTTACCAAGGGTCTCTCTATTGTGCCTGTCTTTAAGATTTTCAGTTGCTTTGAGCAAAAATTCCTAAATAGTTTAATAAAAGCAAATGAATGAATAAAGCTGACTCTCAGGCCAAATGGCAGAGGCAGATATTTGGTAGAAATTACCAACTTATGAACTTTTTTTGTTCATACAGAAAAGTCTGTTGTATATTTTGTTTCATCTCATGGCGAATATATGGGGGAGGTCAGAGGAAGCTCAGTTTCTTCCTGTCCTCCAAAGCAAAGAGGGAGAAGGTGGCTCTGATGTTGAAGTAAAAGTTCGTGTAAACTCTCTTCTTTACCACCTGTAAGAAGTTYAATGCCTGAGATTTATGAGTACTAAAAACCTGACTGTAATCTGTCAAGCACTGCTAAGGGTGAACCACTAAGTGCTATTTTATCTACTTCTGTTTCTCTTTTCCTACTCTCCTAGTTTCCTAGTTTCCTAGCAGCTTAGTCTCAAATATGAACTGAAATCTGTTTGACTTGCAGCAAGCAGTTCTCTTTGATAATGGTGATGCTTTCTGAAGAGACACAAAGGGAGCAATGAAACAGCAACAGTGTTTTAGAGCTCTGATTTTTTTTTCCTTCCAGTAACCTATTTATCTCTTCTGCACACCTTTATATTCATATTAAATAAATATAATTCAGGGGAAATCTGATGATTATACCTTGACTGAATAGTTTTTTCCAGTCTTGCATACTTGGCCCTTGGAGTATGCTTTTTCTTTGTCTTCCTGCTTCCCATCTTAATTTCTTTGGGTAGGTATTTTACCTTCAAAGTGATTCTTTCTGGGGGGGGAGGCAGAGACGCCTGAATAATTTAATTTTTGTCTTCAAAGAAATCATTCTGCTGGAAGGAATATTCATTTACTTCTCTGAAGCATTTTTTCCCTTAAACTCCCTGTCCAGCATTATTAAAGAACTGTCTGCTCAGATTCTACTGACATGTTAATCATTTTTTTAATGCTGTCATAACCTTCTGTTTTAAAACTCTATTTTATTCAAAGCCTTGATAGCTAATTGTGTTGTAGCAAAACCTAAAAGCTATAGTCCTTTAATTATAGAATAATTATTATATCCAAGAGATATGAATAAAGAACTTGACTGATATTTTGGGCTTGATTCTTAGTGTCGGTGAAGTGTCTTTATGCTGCTCTGGCAGTGTGAAGAATATTTTAGAATGGGAATAAATTATAATAATGGACTGGGAAAAGGACAGGTTGCAATATGGGACTGTTATGGAGGTGTCTTCCTCTGAGGATAAGCAAAGTAGTTGTTACTATTTTGAAGGATCCATTTCCAAATCGTAGCAAAATACAGGGCTGGAATTGATCTCAAGAGGCCCTTTGTCTTTCCCTCAAGTTGGAGTCAAACCTACCTGTACCTTTTCTGACACATGCTATCTGAACATAGCCAGTTCTTAAAAATCTTCAATATGGGCGCCCTCTCCCCCCTATCCAAATTCCTCCTCTATAGGCTGAATAGACCCAGCTTGTTTGGTAGATCATTTTTCCTTATGGCTCTTCTTGGCCTCTCTTCAGTTAGCTTGTATCTGTCTTGAAGTTCTGTGCCCAAAGCTGCACAGGGCTCTCCGCACGAGACTTCACCGGTGCTGAACAGTTCTTTAATTTGCTTCTTATGTCAAGACAGCCTATGCTGTTGAATGAAATGTGGGAAGAGCAGATTCAGAAGTCCGCCAGTTTCTTGCGTCTGGGCTGCCATCTGCTTGCAAGGAAAGTGATACACTGGTTTCTGCACCTCCTATCAGTGTTTTGACTTGGTTCTTTGCTTGAATGGTTCGCTTATGCCCATGAAGTGAAAGAAGCTCTCACCTTCCTACTGGAAAGCATTGCACAGGTTGGGCTAGCAACGTGGCTTCAGATCATGAGATTAAAGTATGTAAGATGTTTTGTGTCTTCATCTGATAGGCTTTTACATTGTTGTTTTTAAGATGTGTTTGTTTTTGTTGTTTCCATAAGTTTATGTAAAAACTAGCTGAAAAATCTGAATTGCAATTATTTAAAAAAAAAAGAAAACAAGAAAGCCTGAATTTTTTGTAACTACTGATGAGGAGAAATCATGCTGTTTTTTCAATGATGTGTTAAAACAAATGGCCTTCTAGAGCTGAAGGATTAGGGAGAGTAACTAAAAGGGCAGGATGACTTTTCCTTAGAGAAGCTACTTCCTGGGAGCCCTCTGTGTCATGGGCAGATGGAAAAGCAGGAGGAAAGGGCCTCCTGTTCTCTGTTGCACTCTCGAAAAGTCTTTTCTCTCACTGACTCTAGAAGCCCAGAGAGGTTATTTTCCTTTCACTACATTTGGTCTTTGTTAACAACAGTTCCCACTAAAAAACAGGGGTTATTGCTAAACTGTTGTTGATTAGCTGCTAATGTTCAGCAGTCAGAGTTAAGGGTGAGTTACTGATCTTTTTCAGTTGTTTGCGCTTTTTTTTTTTCCTTGTCTGCATAACCCACCCTGTTGCATATTTCTTCAAATCATTGTGAACCACTGTTACCCACTTCAGAGTTAGGTTGTTGCTCATCTATATCATACTGCAGCAGCTTCTTTCTCAACACTTTTTGATTAAAGTTTAAGGCATTGATTAACTTGTGTGTGACTAGCTTTGGGGTATACAGAGGTGAAGATGCATTGAAAAATATTATTGTATTGGCACCTGTAAAAACAATCATTAATACCTGTGTCTCAGATGCTATTTTCCAGAGGGGTGTCAAATCCGTTGTGCACTCGGGTTTTGCAATATTAAGAAGCGGAGGCCGTAGAGGGTAACAATGGGCACTGGAAGAGGAAGGATGATCCTATCATAAAAATAGTGCCTTTCTGGGATTCTGTTCAGAATTTCAGTATATCAGAGTTTCTGTATGACATTAAATGGGTTGCATGCAGTTGCTGACACTTAAACTACACATATAGTTTCCTTCTGGTCTTTCTAGTGGACTACATAAAATATAAGAGTAGCACTGAAGCTGAGAAATGCTTGTGTATTTTGATGCAGCATTTTCTACATACAAAACATGAGATGAATGTAGGTGCTACATCAAAATGCAGTTGCTAGTATATAATACTTCTTTAAGCCAGGCTTGCAGAGAGGCAGCTTCAAGAATCTTTACATGTGCGTCTTGAATGTTAAGAACAAATTTTATAAATATCCAGTTGGCATACATGTGGGCTAAATGTCAAACACTGACCTCAAAACATCTTTTTAGAAGCAACTTTCATTCAGGAATACACATTTACTACATACTTTATGTCCTTCAGTAACCTTTCTCCCCCTGCCCCCACAAGGTTTTAGATGAGCCATTTAGTGAGAGTGAGTGAAGGATATTAGTTGTACAAAGTGTTATTACTCCTTTCACTTGGACTTGAACTCTTCTACATACTATGCTTTGTGTTGAAAAGCTAAAGTGGAAAATAGAAGTCTTTATTTTCGTGCTTTTACAGCTTAAACACACTGGTTTTGTACTTATTTCTGGTATGTCTAATTTTTTTCCTTGATGCTTACTTTTCTTCAAGCTGTGGCTTCACATAGATGTTATGTGGGGGTAAAAAAAAAGTGATGGTTGACATTATGTTTAAATAAATTGCATAAACTGTATGTGCCTGGAAAAATGAAGGTAAAATCAAGCAGCACTGATATCCATGATAAATTCTCCCTGGCTTTATTTTACCTTAGGAGTTTGAAAGGCAAGCGATAGGCTTACCTTTGAATATGAAAACAAAGCCAGTGTAATGTACATAAGGAAAAGTTTTTACATGTTTGCTTGTATGAAAGATGGAGAGAGAACTCATGGTGGAACTTGTCCATATATCTTGGTGCCTTATGTGTATACTTTGGCAAGTAGTATGGTTTAGTAGTGCCAGTTCATCAGCTGTATTTTTCTTCCTTTTGTTTAGTAGTTCAGCTGCCTATTTATAACCTAGGCTGAATTTGCCTGATCATGGAAACTGCAGTCCCCGTTGTCAAGATCATCAAAATAGAAACAGCAGGGCAACAGCTAGCAATACCCATGTGTAAAATAAGATCTTTTATCTTGTTTCCTGAATAACACTCTACTTATGAAAAAGTGGGTTCTTAATGGGATCACAGAGTGAGAAATTCATATATAGTTCACTGTGTTCTATATTGGAGATTAGAAATAGGGTGCTTATGAAGGTAATTAGCCATTGATGTAGCTTAATGTAGGGTTGAGAGGAATTCTTTGCTTGAACTCTTCAGACTGAACTGGATTTTTTTTTTTTTTTTAAGCTATCGTATATATGCAGGCATAATTTAGGGCATTGATGCAGAAATTGTAGGATGAGATTTTCTTAGTATAGAGTTATGCCAAAAGAGTACAATGGCATTTTCTCAACTTTAACATCTATTCATTGTATATTTTGGGGAGTATGTGAAATATTTACACATGTGAAGTTTTTTTCTATATTAATGTTGATATAAGGATATGTTTCTGTAATGATAAAAAAAAATTGAGAGATAATAATGGCCTCTCTGAAACTGTGAGGTCAAAACTATTTGAAATGGCTTTCCCTTAGATGCTGGTGATAAAGAGTTCCTTGAATGCAGGATTACAGTCTGAAAGCCAAGAAAGCTGAAAGCTGAGGCAGTGTTTTATTTGTCAAATGGCTTTAGGAAAGCTTTTATATCAGATGTTTTTGCCTGACTCAAAAATTAACAGTTTTTAAAGATCAAAATCAGGATCTTGAGTTTATCCTAATAAATGCAGTATGAGTGTTCGGAAAGCCTACCTTTATCCACAGTCTGCTCCTTTAGGAGATACCTGACTTGGGATCCATTTTTCAATCCTGACTTACTTTAGAAAACTGCCAAGTATCAAAAAAAAGTTTTCAAAGCAAAACTGCCTCCGTCCCCCAATTGGAAAGATGAGTCTATTTGGAGTTACATAATGAGCTTATTTTAGGTAGTGCAGATGAGAAATTCCCAGTATCAAGAGCCACTAAGATCACATAGGCTTTTTTTAATCTTCATCAGTTTAATTAGACTTTTTTCACCTGATTGTGTTTCAAATATATTTTTATTCCAATAGCATTACATTGTAAATGTAATTCAAAGTTTGTTTCAGAAATACTAAAGCCCTTCAAGAGATACTAGTAGCTTTAGCTCTCAATTTCAGCCAAGATTAGTTTCCTGTAAAGACAGTTATTTCTTAAAAGTGCTATAGGGCAATAACATTGCTAAGCTATGTAAGCGTATCGGGCTTATTGGATCCCTGAATCAAATGTTCACAGAAATGATGAGAGGTGAAAATGGTACATTTGAAAAGGATTTACTGCTGGGTTCCTCTTGATATTAAACAGCAATATAAAGCCAAATCAGAAGTATGTATTCTTCTGGAATTACTGACTAAGTCACTATAGCAATTTATTTCTTTTCACTTAGTCATCAGATGCTATAAATCAAAAATCTGGGAGTTACATAGGCATAGTTCTGATACACTTGAGAATTGCAAAAGGGACAGAAGTTATGTGTTTTGCAGATCACACAAAGTGGAGATAAATTTTGAAGGAGAGATCACTGCAAGTATCTGTAAAAGCTGTTTTACAGCTAGATTTACTGGGAGGTACTTCTAATTGCATTTACTACTGTATTCCGTAAACCAGAACATAAACCAGAAGAAAACTTTTTTCCACCATCCCCACAACCTGAAAATAAAACAGCAGGTGATCACCTGGTTAAAAATAAATCAAACAAATAAAAACAACCCAACGCATGGGCTATAAATAGTATCAGAATTCAGTTGAGATGAAGTTGCTCTTTATTTTCATGTCCGCTGCTGTTGCTATTCAAGATGGAAATTGTGTGATAATAATATTTATAGCTAATAATAATAAGGGGAGGTCACAATATTGTCCATTATTGTGACTCCCAAAAGTTAGACCTTGATTAGAAAGAAGGCTTAGTCTAGTCATATTCTGATGGAAGTTATGAAATGGCTAGCTTTTCATCCTCAGTCTACACATGTGTACACAGGCACACACATGCCTTCTTTCTTTTATTTCAGGAAATGTTTTGTTTTGGCAGACACTGGAAGTAAGTTACAGCTTTGGTATAGGACCATACATTCTTAGGGGAAGAAAAAAAAAAAAGCACTGTTAGGTAGATCTTTTGAATACATGATTTTCAAGATGAATTCACTGAATTCACAGGTGGGAGAGGTAGATACACCAGGTTTTATTCAGCATAAGAGTGAGAACATTGTCTACTGGTTRGAATGGAGAAGTGGGGATCGAGGCCTTTATGTTGTGTTCCAGGCTTGCTCAGAGTCATCCAGTGAGATAGCAAATCATCTCAGATCTTCAGTCAGTTGCCCTTAAAATGTAGGCAGTAGTCCTTGAACACAGCTAAAACGCTGCCCTTGTTCACATGGTCTCATCAAAGTTTCTGATATTTCTTTGTTAAAAGCTCAGCCTATAAAAGGGCCAGGTCTGTTTCCCACTGTATAGTTTTGCCAGTATTTAATAAGGAATAGTAGGTCCTAGGTGAAGACAGACTTTACCCTCATTAGCACTGTAGGTACCTGCAGATTTTGGCATAAATCCACAGATTTTTATATAGTTGATACCTCAAGATGTTCAAAGAAGGCATGTAGGGCCCTGTCATTCTACCCACATCCACAGACCTAAGTATGAGACTTTTTCTGGGGTCACTGTAATCTTGTTAAGGTATGGATAGGAAGGACTGGAACAGAAGATGAGAGGTGAAATGACTTGCAAGCAAACACAAAACGGATGAGTAGTTGGGCTTAGAAAGTAGGTCTCCTGGCTGCCAGTGAGTTTCTCTGCCCATAAAACCGTGCTGTCCCAGTAAGAGCACCATAAGCCAAGTTGTTATTGCCAACCAGGAAAATAAAGGGTCACGTTTTGTCCAGAACAGTTATTCTGGAAAACTAGGAAAAAAGTGGCTGAGGGAATGAGAATATAGGGACACTGTCAGCTAATCCCAGTTCTCTCAATCAGAAGGTTTGTATTGCCTCAGCTGCTTCTTCAAATAGCTGCATTTGTGCCTCTAGTGTACTGTAAGTAGAGGAATGTCATTGCCATCAGGGTGATTTCTGGCTTTATGACGTGGTAAAAATCATTTATGGCCACCCTGATGCTAGAAGTTAGAACTTCTTAGAGATGAAATATCTATGCATTGAGTCACCACTGGAAAAAGCAGCTCAGAAAGGAGTCTGAGTTGGCCTTAGAAGAGCACTCTGCACTTTATAGTGTTTCAGTTCATTGTGCCTAAG
Organism: Apteryx rowi; assembly: GCF_003343035.1. Classification (NCBI taxonomy): domain Eukaryota; kingdom Metazoa; phylum Chordata; class Aves; order Apterygiformes; family Apterygidae; genus Apteryx; species Apteryx rowi. The sequence goes on from NW_020451011.1 coordinate 136,203, forward strand.
GAGTAATTCCAGGGATGCAGGGAAAGTTGCTCTCTGTGTAGTATTAGGGTGAAATGTATGCTTATATGTTTCTTTCAAATCTCTGAATACCAATAGAAATGAAGGATTAGACAGGCAATGCTTGCTTTTATGAAGCAATACTTTCTACAAGTGTGTGTTGAGAGGTAAGGGAGGAGTTTTTCCATGTTTAAAACAGACCAAACCAGAAAGGTCTTCCAAACCTCAAGCCAGGCTAGATCTTTGCTGCAGTAGTACTTGTCATTTAATATTTTAAATATGAACTTTATACTGAATAGATTAGGGTGATCTCAGATTTGAAAGATGCAGTGTTAAGACTGACAAGAATGCGAAGAGAGGTCAGTGTTCAGTCTGCAAGCACAGGAATACATACAATAGCAATGCTTTAAAATGAATGCTAATAAATGACCTTGAAGCTGACTGATCTGCGCTATTGCCCCTCAGAGAATTAGGGAAGGGTTAGAAGTGCTATAGTACCTGTTCACTTTTTCAGCTTTTTTTTTTTTCTCCACAGTCCAGAAAAATCCTGGAGAGAAAGGATATAGTCCCTTCCAGATGATTTTGGATTAAAGAATATTACATAATKGGACTGAACACAAATAACACTTTTAGACAAATTATTCAGATTTGTTTCAGATGTCTCTAAAATTTTCTTTCAGTAAACTTAAGAGTGGTCTTTGGCACATAAACGGATACTAGATGTTTATTTCTTGGGTTTCTTTCCTATTTTCTTTCTCCTGTAGTCTCTTCTCTTTTTGTATAAATATGTGAAAGTCTGAAGTTTTAACTTGAACAATTTGCATTCAGATATGCACTTTTATTTTGAAAACAAATCATTGTGCACTTGAAATCTGTTTAAATTTAGTGTTGTTAGTGAAGCAAGTAGCTTGAGAAAGGGGGACTTTGTGCATTCTAGAAGGCAATGAGAAATAAAACTTTTAAAATATACATCCATTTTTCTTTAAACTATTTTTTCCTGGTTCCTCTAGTAAGATTTGTTTTTAATCTAATTGAATTCAAAGAGAGTTTTTCCATTTTACAAATTGCTTCTTTCAGGTTATTTATTTTAAAGTGCTTTGTATCACAGTTGTTTTCACAGAAAATGCTATCAAGAACCAGGAACTGTGTCCTCAAACTATGACCAAGACTACTTAGTACAACTGATAAATGAGAATAAAAGAAGGCTTATACTTAAAAACTCAAGTTAACTATTGAGAGGGGTGTGATATAATAGCTTCTAATTTATAGCATGAAGTCACAGGAAGTTAGTCTGCTGGTCAGAAAGTGAGCTTTAGGGCTGCCTGATGGGAAATGTTGTCTTTTAAAATCACATGTGTTTAGTCTCTGGAAAAAGCTCCTGAGCCAGTATGAGAAAATTTAAAAGTCAGCTACATGATAAACGTACTCTGTGCCTTTTTTGGTGAGGACAAGCCATGGAGCAAAAACTACAAAAACAGTTGCAAAGCTGTCCCTGTGAAGGGCTGAGTATTGCTTAATCAGTTAGACTAGGTCAGGTTGCCRTGATTCTGTATAAAATGCTGTAATTGAAGATGTTGTAGATTAATCCTTGGTAAAAAGTTGGAGCCCCAAGAGATCATAGAGCCAGCTTTGTTATACTACCAAAAATAATCTGCTCAAGCATGTAGATAACATGGTACCTCCAAAGCTTGYTCTTGGATACGTTTATATTCAGAGAAACTCAAATCTGCTCTTTCAACTCATAGTTCATTTAAAAAACCAGGCTCTTAGGTGAGCAGATATCTATGCAAACTCCACTGCAAGCAATGTACTACCTGCTGGGTTTAAATACCAATCTAGGTTTTATTTTTGCAAAACAGGAAAACAAAATTGCCTAACTCCTCAATTTAGTTTGTTTTCAAAATGAGATCATTTGCTATTGCTGTCTCATGTGCAGACTTTATTTTAAAATATTTTTAAGTAATGTATCTGAAGACCACAGTGAATGTCAATGATAGAGAAATATAGAAAATTCTGGATTTGGAGCTAGGGAGAAAAGATAGTTTCGGATGGCAAGTGAAGACACAGGGGCAGCGATGTTCAAAAACCTGTTGGAAATGGCATGACATATATAGAAGAAGTATCTTTCCTACCGGTACCAAATGATTGAGCAGAAGGATGTCTTACTATGTGTCAGTGACTAAGAGGGACAAGTAGGGATGTTGCAGGACATGAAACTGGTAAGATAGACTGGATCCAAGGTTTTAGGGTGCCTTAAAATAAATGGAGATGAATGAGGGTACAGCGGGATTGTATTACAGCGTTTCTGTGTGGGGAGATATTCAGTGCAAGCTGAAGTCTAGAGTACGTCTGCATATTTGTTTTGATGTCTCTGCAGAACTCCAGACGTGCTTAAGGACATCATTCAGTTCTAGCTTATTAGCCCAGCTAAGAAAGTGTGTTTGGGCAGAAATCTACAGTAAGGTAGTCAGATGGTTTCCAATACCAGCTTGTTCAGAGCATACTGTGTGCCACAGGCAGTGATTAAATTGCAAATATTTTCTATCACACTTGTCTTCTTGCAAGCACGTCTACATATAAGCACCTGGAGAACAGATTAGCACTGCAAAGACACACCTTGAAGAACCAGCTTTAGCGAGACCGGAGAGGAGAACAGTAGATGAAGGCCTAGATGACAAGTTCAGAGTACCACCAGAATACCTGTCTAGTGTGAGATGTAGTCTGATCATATACATACTCAGAATATACATACATTCACCCTGCAGCAATTCTTTTTAATTCAGATAGGTATGTATGTGCATACTATATGAAGAAAATACTGAAGTGGAATAAGGAAGACATGCATTCCAGAAAAGTACACAGCTTTTATTGGTTTTGGAGTGTTTTCCTGGTTTATTCCCCTGAGTAGCAGTGAATGTTGAACTAAATTGATTGCAAAATAAAGAAAAGGTCATATAAATAAGGCTTAGGAGCAAACCTAACATGAGAATTAATAAAACTCACCATGGTTGCAATTTCAGTTTATTTTAGGGAAGAAAACCCCCTGACCAGTGATTATCTCTGTGGGCACACTACAGATTGATTCTGCTACAAATCATGTTTTGTTTTGGTTTAGGATTTTGAAATGCACTTGGTGAGTGAGGAAAAACTATGACTCCAAACAACTTCAGCAGAGCTCTTAACACAATTAATTGATTTTTTTTTTCTTTTTAGTATTACTTAATTTTCCTTCATTAATGTCACAACATAGGAACAGGTCTGCACTTCCCATGTAGGGATCCAGATCATCTTTCATGTCGATTCAGGATCTTCTGGTGGCTTAACTGGGAATTGGATTAAGCTGTAGATATCTGAGCAATTACACATGCTCCATACATTGCCCAGAATCCTCACAACACGATCAGTGCTTTATATGAGGCATCACTTCTCCATGCTGATTGCAAGCGGGGAAACCACCACAGCTGGATCTAATGTTTTCAGCACTGTGGTGCTGTCCCTACAGCCCAGGAAATGGATGGGGCAAGAGCGAGACTCTCCTTACTGCTTTGTCTGTCACCAGGTCCTCTAGAGAATGGAACAGGCTCCATTTTTATTTTTTATGTTTGCAAAATGTAGTATGAATGTGTTTATGTTTAACCATATAAATGGCGTGTGGTCATCTATTGCTCTGATTTCAGATTTGAAGCCACTATTGGCAATAGTTGAAAATTGTTCTTGTTTATTGCATTCAGAATTATTCTGATCACTGTGTGGGCACCACAAAGTATTTAGCATAGTCTTTGGAAGCAATAACACCAGGAATTAAATTCATCCTGTAGCAATAAATCATTTCTTTGACTAATAGCTCTTGAGCCATATACCACCTACACAGGCTGCTTGACTCCCATAAAACTGTGAATCAACTGCCTGGTCTGCCCTAATTGTTAAGAAATTCCAGCTGGAATAAGGTTCCTCTTTGTTTGGAAATTAAGCTGCATGGCCAGTTCACAGTATACACATTGGGGAGGTAATGGGAATGTGCAGATAGGGTAATTTGGGTCAGACCGAGTGCCCATGTGCATATGGCCTGCTCCGTAACTCCTTCAGTGTATCTGAAAGTATTTTAATCTCTGTGTAAAAGGTGAGTGGCACGTAAAAAAAAAAAAAAAAAAAGGAATGTGCAGATAGGGTAATTTGGGTCAGACCGAGTGCCCATGTGCATATGGCCTGCTCCGTAACTCCTTCAGTGTATCTGAAAGTATTTTAATCTCTGTGTAAAAGGTGAGTGGCACGTAAAAAAAAAAAAAAAAATAGAAGCAATAGATAATCATATACCTGTCCCCTTTCATTTATTCATTATTAGCACTATGAATAAGGAAAGGTGACTGTCTGACTGAAGACAATATTAGGAATTTGCGGTTTGAGACTGGATTGTCCCATTACTGTGGAGAGGGCTAATAAGATAAGATGTCAGTAAAGAAGATTGATAAGGATTGGAGAGGGTTAGAAAAAAGTATATTTTTAGACTGATGTATGAAACAATGACACAGTGGATAAAAGATGACTTATTTAGAATTCTCCCATCTTCTCCAGTGTAAAATAGAGATTGGTGTTCAGGGGTAGTTCAAACTATTTAGTATAAGGTCAATAGGATTTTGGAGGGGAGTGTTGATTTTTATTTTTGTATTTTAGTTTGTAGTGGGAAGTACAGTGACTTGATCTGCAGGTAGCRTGAAATGTTTTAGGAATTTTAAAGTCCAGTTTCATCATTCAGACTGCTGGACATGCATCCATGGGCCAGAAAGTGAGGAACTGTGCCAGTGATTGTAATCTCTTCCATGCAGAAGTGAAGTTACTTGACCAGGCCTTGAAATCATATGGTCCTTAAGCACTAGTGAAACCAAACTGAGTATCTCTGTTTCTTCGTCAGCATGGCTTTTGTCCTGAGGTTTAGGAGAGATGAAAAGGTTAGGTGACAGCACAAGCCCAACCTGGGAAAGGCAAAGATCGGAAGGGTGGGGAAAAAACAGGATACAAAGAAAATGGGTGGTGTGGAAGGAGTGAAAATGTTCTCAACAACAGAGTTAAACAGGAGAAAAGTCTCTGAAATGACTGAGGCTAATGACTCCATGGAGCAAACATTATTCTCTCGGAAGAAAGCAAGAAGGGCTCTAAAGTAGAAAAGACAAAGGTGTGATCTGCCTCTGCAAGTTCGAGCAGTATCTGTGGGAGGACTGATATTTTCTAATTTTATAAGCTGCAGCAGGTGTGTTAAATGCCAGTGACAGCTCAGATTGGAGTTGTATGCATTAAGGTATTTTGAGAGGTAAGAGAATGACAGACTGTCCCAAAAATACAGCTGAGAAAGAATGAATCGGTAAACAACTTGGTGCCATTCTTTTGCTGAAAGATCATCTATGAGGTTTGACAACAAATACTTTTAATTAAGAAACTGAGAGGTGGGGATGTCAGTATCTCTTCTTTGATACTTTTCATTTAGAAAAAATGAAAACTGCATAAGGTGACTTCCGTGTGTTTTTGTACAAGAAAGAATTGCGTGAAGAGGATGCATTGCAGATTGATGGAGGTATTAACTCTCAGAGGGAATTCACAGGATGATAAAGAATCCGTTTTGAAGAGTTAACATTGCTGGCAAGTGAATTACTGAGCCTACGCACACTCTGCAAGCAACCGCTCTGATTGGCACCGAGGGGCCAACATTGATCCATAATTCTAAGCTTTGCAGTAAAGCAGTGAATGTGCCTGCATGCTCTGTGGTTACGTCTCTCATCTTGTAAAAAGGTTATTGCTCTCTGATTTCCTTTTAGAATCAAAGAGTTTCAAATTGGACAGCAATTTCTGACAAAGACGGGAACTGGAACTGTGCTGGTATTTTGCTTTCCATTCCCTGCTATGCTGTGATTGGACTTGGTGGGACACTTAAGCTTCTGCTGTTTTGAACAGGAATTACATGGGCAAATCCCTCTTCATTTCCTTACTCCCTCTTCTTTACCCCAAAGTGAAAGTAGGGAAGAGTGTCATGGTTGTGTTTACTGTAATGAGATTGTCCTCTCTGGGAAAACTCTCGCAGCATCTTTTAACATGAATCTAGTATTGATTTATGATTCTAATTGATGTGCTCTAGCTCTTGTTTGTTAAGTGACCACATGCAGGGATCACATCTCTCATGCACTCCCCATAAAAAATCTCTGCATTTCATTAAATCTCAGCATAAAAGGAAATGTTTCCTGGCAGAGTAATATTCTAACAGCACACTGCCAGTGTGCAGAAGGTTCCCAAGGTCACAAACTCCTTTCGAARGTTAATTAAGTCTGAAAGAAAGGTATTATGTTGTAATTAAATAGTAATGAGTGAGAGGCCAGGAAGTATTTTGTGTATGATGCAGTACCGCAAGGCAAAGCCCAAATCATCTGCAAATTTATTATTTTATTACATATTCTATTATAAAATACCCTTGGGTGTCAGTGTAATTTTTATTCTTCAACTTGCATATGACAGAAGGGGGATTAAGTGGTCAGCACTGTCATGCATATATGTAATCATAATACATCTCAAGAGTGGTTCTGGGAACTTTAATAACATTCCTGACATACGTAAGAGGACTTTCATCAGAGGGGCGATGCCTCCCCAGTTATGTACAATCTCATTTTTTTAATCAGAGTGGAATGTGCTTTCTTAGCTGTGTTCACATTGGAAAAGCTCTTGCAAGTTTTCACTTCTTTCAGTAGCACCAGCAGAAGAAATGTAATCATGTTCATGACCCTGTTTAAGAGCTCATCAAAATTTCTCTTTTAGTTCTTGTGCTTGTGGGGTTTAATATTTCAGCATGTTAAAGTGTATTAGGCAGGATCTTGGCACAGGGACACAGACAAGTTGTCAATCCAAATGTAGTTTTTTCCCAACCATCACTGTAAATGAGCTGATTCAGACTTTCATACATTGGCTTGCTTCACTCTGTATCTGTTACCTGTGAAGTGAGTGATTTTAGTGACAGAATGTGTTATAATAATTTAGGAGACAAAGACATGGGTTACTGGTAGGTTGTAGTATTAATTCCTAACTTCTGTGCTTTAACAATTATTTTAATTATTTTAGCCTTTTTTTTTTCATTATAGGTGAGCACTTCAAAATTGCATTTATAAACAGTTTTGCCCAACTTCATTGGGCAAAGAAAGGGACGGGGAGATTTGTTTGTACATAATCATACCTGGGCTAGCTAAAGCATAGACACAGATCAAGGAACCTGTATTCTGTAAAATTTTGTAAAGGTTGAGAGTCTTTCTGCCTTACTTTAGCCCTTCCGTTTACCAAAATAAGTCAGAAGTATCACTAAAAAGAAACAGTTCTTTGATTCCACAGCCTGAACTCTGAAAAATTAGCTTATTGTAAAAGAGCCTGGACACCTGCAGGTCTGCCTCACCTTCTAGGGCTTGTAGAACTGAAGCTGAAGGTGGGAATAGTCCAAAATCTTTGTGCCTTTTTGTTRGCATGTAGGCACAAATCCTGATTTGTGTCTAGCAGCACAAACTGGCTGGTGCACACTTGTTTTGCATGTGAGCTTGAATATGTATCCAACAACTTAGGACTTACCTGGTAGTTTTGCTTGCAATGAAATACAATTCTCCATTAGTCTTAAGGAGGACTTGCAGTTTCTCTCTGAGGACGATTAAAGAAATAAGTTCAGTGAGAGTTTTTCTGTCATCCTAGTAAAATATGGCCCCTTATCTCATTATGAGGCAGACTGGACTGTTCCTCCTAGCTTTACACAATTTTTGAAAACATATATACCTGTGAATAAATGACCTGCCGGTATTAAAATGTGTGGAAGAATTTACCAAGTAGTGAATTGTCCACCAAAGGAGTGGGCCACACTGTTGTCAGGGTGTTCATTCCCCTGGTTGCTAAGTGACATCTCTAATGGTGGTTACATTACCCTGTGTCCTCTCCAGTGGTCTTTGGGCTGCTCTTCAGGGCATCTCAGTACAGACTAACTCAGAGTGTCTGATGCTCAACTCGTCTCCGTCCTGTGTAGTCATTTACAAAGCAGGCATATAATGCTGCCAAATGAGAATTTTCTACTCCTTTCTCATAAGTGTAAGTGGTCTCACACAGAGGCGGAGGAAAGGCTGCACTTAATCAGACCTCTGAATGTCTTTCCTGAGGAATAAATGCTATTACTATATACATAGATAATCTCTTTTTCTGGGAACTCATCATTGCATTTATATTATCTATGGGTAGATCTGTGTCCTTAAGATCTATTTCTGATTCTGTAAGAAAAGTTATTTAGTGTTTTGAAATTTAATAAGAGATTAAATGAAAGTGGTAATGATCATCATAATATAACTTAGTAGGACAGCAGTTAATGGTTTTATAAGTATTTTTAAATCATAATAAATAGTGAAKTTGATGCAGGGGGATATTGTCTAAATATTTGATACAATAAGCAGGGCATCAAGAGCCTCAGAGTTTTAATTAAAAGTGTTTTTTTTCAGACCCTCTAATTATTCTTACAGAAAATTTATGATTTTCATTATGGTAACTTGTACAGGCTCCAAGATGGGGGCTCTTTAGACCATGTACTATTTATCCAGAAAGAGATACTCTTTCTCTGAAATATTCCTTCCCACATAGACAAATGGGGGAAAGGAGGATTGGGGAGGGGGGGAAGTGGGAACAGAGAGCTCTATAATATCATGTATGTTTCTAATGCCTCAATTGTGTATGCAGACTTTTCTGTGATTACCATTTATGAATGAGCACTAAATCTATACATTTACCTGAATGAATTTGATATCTGTCAGGTAGGTAGTTATCTAAATACTATCATTTGCACTCTAGATTCTATATTGGGAAGTGACAGCAAGCCAAATGCTGCAAAAACAAATTGGAGGGCTGATTCAGGTTCACTTAAAACCTTCTGTCCAGAATGAGATTTCCTTGCTTTTGATGAAGTGCTGATGATTACAACCAGCTCTACACTTTGTGAGCTACGTACTGTCAAAGAGGAATTTGGTAGATAGGTCCTAACCACAGTCTGGGTGTTAAACTAAAGATGTCATAGCAACAGAAGGACGTATCTACTCTCTTCACAAACACAGGATAGCACCCAGTCTTTCTGACTAATTGATGTGGAAGCGTTTGGCGGGTGTGTGTGTGTGTGTTTCTTATATGTAGTTAGGAATATTATATCTTAAGTTGGTTTTGGGCAGGAAATAACCACAGCAGTGCAGAGTTCAGTGTGGCTGAATATTTTCTTTCCCTCTCAGGCTGCTGTCTTACCTCAGACTGAGCTCTCTGCTGTTGTACCTACCCTACTTCAGCTGCTGAGCTATACTAAAGCTAGCTCAGATTTATATACACTGCAGTCAACCACAGTGTCAGTGTAGCCTTGGAGACCCTTCACTGTGCCCTTTTATTTTCTGTCATTCACACTTGCACTTTTTTTGGCATCAAAGATTATTAGAAAATTATGCACAGTTTTAAAAGTAGTGAAATACAATAAATTAATTTTGCATCCTCTTCTGGTCTGTGAAGTCTGGATTGTGCACTTAAAAGCATGAATTTGCTTCTGATCATGAGTTTGTGTTGAAATCCTTGCAGATTCTGACTCACCAGCTGTGTTGGATTTAGCTATGATGTTTTAAGATGTAATGAATTCAAAGCTACACTCTCCCCAGAGAGGCAAGATGCTAGTTATGAGTGTTAAGCTGGGTTGTTTGTGTGKGGGGTTGTATGACTGGGAGCTGGTGAGAATTGTAGCATGTGGGTTTAGATTCTTGGAGCCTGTTAGTGATTTCTGTGGTTAAATCTTTGCAATGACAGTTGATTTCTAATATGACTTGGAAAAAGTGTTATTTGCAAACCTTGACCTCTTGCAAGAATTCACTATGTTGCTGTATTTGCTATTAGTTCTTTCTCAACACGGCATCACTAAATCTGTATAAGAGATTTAAAAAAAAAAAAAAAAAAACAAGCAAACTCCACTGGCTGTTATGGTACCCATTGTATGTTGAACTTAGGATCAGTATTTCTTTAGTAGAATAGTTTAATAAGCTGCAGGTGAAATCTCAGTAGGCTAAATGAGTACTCCAGGAAAATGTGGCCTGGTTGCCTCTTCTCAGGTATGATAGGTGGTCTCTCCTCAGCCATACTTCCTGGTTTAATATTTAACAGCTGTGAACTAAATTATAAAATAATTAATATCAACTAGATCCTCAGCTGCTGTAAGTTATCTTAGCTCTATTAACTCTTGGCATTAGACATTAGCTGAGGACAAGACAAAATTTTACCACCTGAGCATCTGTGTGACAGTTAGTGCTTTTGGCAGGGGAGGAGAGGAACACTTTGAAATGAGGGGGACTTCAGGATTTGGCACTAYGTTTTTGCAGTGCTAGATTCAGTTCCTTTCTTCTAAGGAACATCTTCTTCCCTTACACTAGACTCCATAGATGTATAATAGCTCTCTCACCTTTTCAGATACACTGTATAGGGAGCTGCAGTTAGCTTACTTCTAGTGCTGATGGCCAACTTCCAAGCATCCCCTGAAGAAAAGTACTTTTTAGAAGCTCTACTGACTGCTGAGCTGGACGAATCTGACTGCAACAAAGCAAATGCAACAGATTAACAGCAAGACTAACAGTTCTTACACTTGGTGACAGTCTTTGGTAAACTAGACAACTTATTTGCTAGTCAGGGTGGCACTGCCACTGGTTGTGTTTGGTAGGTTTTGTTACATGTAGGTTTGTTCACTAAGGAACAGCAGAAAGAAATAAAAATTTAGGTCCAGCAAGTCAYTGTCAATCAGACATCCTTTTGCATTTATTATGCAGCAGAGCATAGGCATGAACTTGCATGTTTTAGTGGTTTAAACATCTTACAGAAGAAAACAGCAAGAGATAGCAGATTCATTCCATTAGATGAAGACATTTTGTCCATCCCTCTGTTTTATTCCTTAAAAAAAGTGGAACAAATATAACTTTGATAGAACATTTCAGTTGAGTACACTAGATTTTGCTCAGAAGGTAGATTTATTTATGCAAGAGGGGTGCATCTTTATTTTGTTTCTTAACTTCATCCATATGCCAACTAACTATAAAAGACTTTTTTATCCTTTAAGTTTAATTAGAGTTTTATCAGAGACATTTAAATTGCAGCTACACTAACTAAAATGATTGTTTGAAATACTACTATCTTTCTTAGAGAGACACCTGCTTATGTATATAACTGTAAACCTGCTGGCTTTGCTAACTAAAATATCCTTTCTGGCACTTGAACTGTGTAGAGTCAGTGACACTGTGGGGAGGATGGATGTGGGAAGAAAAGGATTAAAATCAGATTCTCTCCTTAGCAGCTGCAGAAGCCTTACCCAGCTGTGATGGTACAGATCACTGGCATATCAATCAAACACTTTTCTACCAATTCCTTCAGACCTTTTGAGGCCTGCCTTTCACCCATGCAATTAGTACTAACCTTAAAAGAATTTCTATTAAACTTTTTGTTATGTTATACAAAACACAAGATCTAGAAAACCAAGTAGGATCATACACTGTATAGCTAAGTTGTGTAGAAATGGGAGAATATTCTCTTGAATTCATTTAATGAAAATGAGGATGCTTTGGTAAAGGTTACTAAGCATCAGACAGGGCCCAGCTCTCATTTTGAATGTGCATTTATCTCTCTAATTAATGYTGCTGTGCTGTGCTGTGTAAGAGGTGTAGTTACCTTTTGAAATGCTAATGCTCCAGTGGAGTATCCTGGTTCTCTATCGGCTCCACAGAAGCTGCAGCAGAGGTCAGTGGGGAAAAGTTTCGTAAAATTCTGCCTCCCAGTGACTTACCAAATTTCAGCCATACAAACACAAAGGATAGACTGCTGACAGCTGTGTGTTATTATGTGTCTGTTCTCTACTGTGTGGGTTCATTTTCTAAAAAGATGAAGTCATACATTTTGTTCCTCAGTGTGTAGCCCTAACATTTTAAGGATCCTCAATACATTGTTTCTCTTTAAAATATAACATAGCTTATCATTGTCAGGGTCCAAAGCCTGAAGGAATTTTATTAACGTACTTAAGATACCCAGACGCATCTTTACAAAAAAATTAAAGGGTCAGGAGTTTTCTTAGTGGCTGATACATTGGCAAATTAGAACCCCGAACAGAAGATATTTTAGTTAACCATATGGGAGTCAGCTTTGACTGTCAGCAGTTATGTTGTCATCAGATGTTCTGGTTTCCTCCTTAAGACTTCAAGTCTTCCAAATAGGCATTTTTAAATACGTTCTTGTGTGGCAACTCACCTTTTACGGCTGTTTTTCCTCTCTGTACGGATTATACAGTGTCAAGAGGTCTCTTTTCTGGTCATGAAACAGAAAATTAATCTATAAAATAATTTGTATATGGAAATCAGAAAGGARAATGCAGGTCCAAACAGGAGGAGCTTTAGAAGGACAAATAAGACTTTTTAAAAACCTCCAGGTGTCTCCTTAGGGATCAAAATTTGCGCCTGTTTGGAACAGGTTGCTAAGTAAGGGGATAAATGTCTTCTCATGCACTAGTCACCGTGTAGAGAGAAAGGTCTCTAAAGGATTTCTGCTGCAGAGAAGGTACTAAAGTTTCAAGGCCTGAGGAAGCAAAGTAACTCAACCTCTCCTGAATAGGTCTGTTTTCCTGTTTATTGAAGTACATAAACAGATGCTAAACATAGGGCAAGTACCTAAGTGTTTTTCTCAAGTGAGAGTAAGCAAATTATGGAAACAAAGAAATCTCAGTGAACATCTTTCACATATAACTATTTACTGCTTGATTGTGCTTGACTTTTAAGAGTTCTTACTAGTGTGAAAGTTCACAGAAAGAATACTTAGAGTTAAAATATTAGTCATCAAAATTGACTTATAAAAATGTATAATGATTTTTCAGTCACACTGTTGTTAATAAATATCTAATGAGGGGAAACAAAATATACTATGCATATTTCTAGCTGTTCTGGAAAAGAATTTTTTTATCCTGTCTTGGAAAAGTTTGTTCTCACCTTGGAGCAGCAAATTCCAGCTTCGGTGGCACTCCACGAAGAAGATCTGAGCTGACTCTGGCTTCCAGTGCTGCGTTTTAGAGGCTAATGACTAAATCTCACTGTTTGTGTAACTTTGACTTTTTCTATCTAAATTCACCCTGTTTTAAATATCATGCCATCCCTTTGATTCCTTGCATGCCATTTAAAATGTTAATAATGGACAGTTTAATTTTCTCTAGTATAGTGGCTGGCTTTCTTCAATTTTTACGGCAAATTCTGCCATCTGTTGCTTTGACATGAAACGAGGGAAAACTTTGCGTATCTCTAACTTCAGCCTCGGTCTTAGTCGGATACCCTCATTTATAAGTGATTGTCCTTGTTACATTGCCCATCTTCTCTCTACTTCTCTGTGGCCTCGTGTGCGAGAAGATTACAGTCTGTCACTTCTGGATGAGTAGTTATTCTTCCCCAGCTCACAAAGCTGTGCCTGCAAGGGACTMGGGCTGAAACACTGCCACTGTATTCGTCTCCTGACCCTGAGGCATGGTGACATGTAAGGGTGAAAACTCTCAGCTTCCCCCCTGCCCCCTTGCACCAAGGATCCAACAGGTAACACCAGGACATAGTGCTTGAGCCTGTGTGTTGCTTTCTTCTGAGGGGTGCTGGATATTCTCAGCTTCAATTCACTCTAAGGTGGTGGTGGTGCACTCGTGTATGCTTTATTTAAGCAAGGTATCGGTCTGTAAATAATAAAAAGAAAGCCACAGGGGTGGAAGTTCCTTGTCCTGTTTTTTTCAGAGGCCACAGGAGAGTGTCCAGCACCATGAAAAGCAAGTGACCAGTTCTTAAATCTTGGAATATCTTTTTACTTCATCTTGTATTGATTGTAACTAACTGGAGAGGAGTTACAAACATTGGCAATTAAAAAGAAAAAAGCAACAGTTGTAGCTATCATTAAGGCTTTTCCTTGCCACTAAGGGATAAGGTTTCAAAGCAGGGAGTTAGCTGCATGATTTTTGTTAATGATAATGGGAGTTAGTTGGCTGTCCCCCACAGAAAATGTCCCCCTGATGTGTGCTTTGCATAGCAGTTTGAGCTGCGGATAATCTGTTCTACAATTTATTTCAGATATTTTTTATTATTTGCAAGGTGACACTGCATACCAGGCAAGCATAAATGAATGCATTATTGCCCTCATATCTTCACACAGTTTTATCTTTTTCTTTAAATCATAGCGTTGCCAAATAAAATAATACTTTTATGTTCTTAAGCGCCAAGCTTTTTAAAAATGAAGGGGAAAAGAAGCTCTTTTCCAAGGTTGCCAAATATTACCAAGTAGTTTTAACCATAGAACTTCCTGATTGTAGTCAACAGACTCAGCAGCTCAGGCTGTGCAAAGGATTCTGGCAGGGTCGCGCAGAGCTGCCGTCTGTATGTGGCCTGATGTATGTATGTACGTGCATTCTTTGTTAAACTTGAGTCTGCAGTACAGTCTTTCCTTTTTTTTTCTTGTCAAATTTGTTATCCAGATTTACTGTAATCATACAAAATGTTCAARAATTACTGTTCTGTGTAGTCGATTGCATAATAAACATTAGGGCTTGACAGTGTCTTGGAAGAAGGGATGGGCTTTGGGGGTTTGTTTTTTCTGGATTTGTACAACATCTAATACAATGGCATCCTCAGTGCCACTGTAATACAAATATTGTATAGTAATAAAGGAAGATTTGTGGATTCAAATAACAGTGATGTGAACCGTGGGGTAAGGAAAAGAAAGCTGCTTGACTTCAAAAGAGCCTTGATTGGGAAGTAGAGGGTTGAGCAGCTTCTAAAAGCTGTTCTTCACAGCACATTATTGTCAGGGCTTTAGTGTGATCAGTTCAAGATGAATGAAAATGAAATGCTTTTTGTGATGTTTGAAGTTAGTTAATTGTGTCAATAGTTTGACTCTGGCTTCTAAGCTTCAGGTGTGCTTCAGGCATGAACCTTACTCATGGTAACCTTGCAGATAATATCAGAAAGGTGTTTACAGATTTAATATATATTAACTCTGAATATACTTTGCAAGCTGACATTTCTCTTTCCCCCAAGAGCATACCTCTGTACAACTGGATGGGGCATCTGAGTGTGATGCTTTGAGACAAAATACAAATAACATCTACTGGTGCTATACCAGTCTATGGAGTTGAAAAGACACTTTGATCTTCACAACAATTAGCATTCTTTTAACAGACTTAAACTAACTTAACACCCTTTTGACAAGAACAATCCTCACTCTTCTAGTCAAGAGTGACAGTCAGGAAGGCAGACTGAAAGTGTGTCTTAAGAATTAGAAAATGTAGATTTGGAGG
>NW_020451011.1:151570-174623 GCF_003343035.1 Apteryx rowi
TAAGCTGAATATAGTATTTATCCTGAAGGAATGCTGAAGTGCTTTGTCTTCCAGGCACCCAACTATGAGATGCTAATGAAAGTCAAGGGTGACTTAAGTGACTTTGCTTCATGATAAATCTGAAGCATCTCATCTTCACTGTGTTTTCCCGCTTGTAATGAGCTCACGTGTATTTGTTACTCTGAGGTAAAAGGCCCCATTTTTAAAATTTGTTTTTAGTAGTTGAAAAGAAGCCTAGGGAACCCACTCTGTGCCCTCGAGTGATACAGCTGGGACATGTATGACTTGTCTGTGTGGGATTGTTTCTTGTGTTATAATTGAAGGAAGCAAAGGTTACCATAGATACCGTCTTTAAATGTTCATGTCTCTGATGTTAGCATTTGTTTAAAAAAGGTTAATTGCACACAATTATGTGTTAAAGGAGCTATATCACAAGAAAAGTCAATAGTGCTAGGAAACACTAACTTTGAATTAATGATACCACTGCACACTTATACCAGGGCAATTTATTTAAGGAGACAGCGCAGTATTTTATTATAAAGTAATTGCTAGAGTGTGGTGTGGGGTTTTTTTTGTAAATGAATAAAAAGGCATATTTAGCACTCCATGCTGAATTCTTCAATGAGTGAATAAAGAGCCAAGTCTACAAATGTTTTAGATTTAACATGATGTTCATTAGTGTTGAATGCTTTAACATAAAATTGCTCCTAGTATTAAGCTCTGTGTCCAGTAGATGTGKTTTTTTTTTCTTCCAAGATAAAAGGCACAGTTGTGCTTACTTAGCAAGAAAACCTCAAAGTTAGAAATAGCTTCTACTTATTCTGTAATCTGTATCTCTGGTGAGAGTCAATTACTGCTTTATGGTACTGGTGACTAAAACTTCATTAGTGTATCTTGAAACTGTGGCAAACTCTCTGGAATCTGTTTTGTTTTGTTTTGTTTTTCCTGCTCTCCAGCCCAGCATTCTGGGAGTTCGTAAAGCTGCTCAATCAACGTTCAGCCTTTAGCCTATTTGGATAAGATCCACTATTTCAGAACTTTAGAGACAGTGTTGTATTTTCTTCGTAAGCTGACTAAGCCTTTATAGGTTTTCATACTGAAAATTTGCTTTTTTAAAGTTATATGAATTAACCAGTCAGCCATGGAAGCACCTTCAGATTGTAAGCTGGAAGCAGTCCTGGCCCTTGTAACTCAACTTAGATGGGTGTCATATCATTCTAAAATGGCCGGGAACAAAAAAAGGAGAAAGAGTAGTAGTTAAAGAGAAAGAAAAAACTCTAACTGGCCCAAAGCCTCTGAGGATCTTTTTTGTTGCTCAGCACCTGGTGTTATGCTTCCTGAGAGCTCTAGAAAAGGCTTGGTAGACTTCACTGGTCTCACATCAGTTTTATGCTTTGGTCCCATTAGGGTTATGGAGTTGATTCACTCCTGCTAAATATCAGTGTAAAGTGGAGGAGAATTAAGCTAGCTGAGCTGGTCATGACCTCATATGCTTAGTGATAATTAACAGGTATAAAGATTGATTAAAACATGGTTCTAAAATGCAGTAGCCTGCATCCTCCTAATGGCTTAGAAATGAAAATTTACCTTACACTGTGAACCAGAATTAGACACTTTTTGCTATTATGAGCAGAAAGATAACTTCCCCCCGCCCCAAGGGTATGTCCCAGCTACACCACTGAAGAAAAAAAAAAAAAAAGTCATCTTAAATACAATTGTGATATAGAGTAGGAATCACGCATGAATTTGAGGTCAGAGGATAGTAAAGCATGATTAGACTAGCACAGCAAAGTGAGATTTTTACTCTACTTTTACATGATACTTTAAATAGAGGTTGCTGTTTTAACTTTATAGAGGGACCGCTGTTGTATTTTTCTGAAAAATTTCTTCCACTCACAGCGTAGTGAGCTTGACAGTGCATTCACTTGAGCAGTGGGGTTCACTTGAACAGTGGTGTTTACAGTGTAAAATGTGAGATCTATATTTGATTCTCTGGGGCGTGCTCTCCTGGACTATTCTGTACTCTGGAGTGAATACAAAGCAATACTAAAAAAGCAAACAAGTGGAAACAACTTATTACAATATTTTCTTGAATTACTTCAGTATGGGCTCTTTCCATGTATACATGGAAAGTATGTATACTGAAGTATTTCCCCTTTTTAATTTTTCAGCTAGTGCACCTTCTCAGAGGCAAGTCAGCCTTAGAACAGCCCTGCACATGTCAATGGCTCCTCTTCAGCCTTGTTAATAGGAGAAGAAAAGAACTTTGACCAGATGCTGTTCACTTGAATCAGGCAATTTGTTCCATAAAACTCAAAAGTCCTAAATTGGATATGCAACTCTTGACTCTGGGCCAAAAGTTGGCTTGCTTTTAGTGGTTTGCTCAGTCAGTCAGCTACAAAAAGCAGCCAGCTTGTGAAGATAAAGCTGAATTGTTTTCTGTTGTTTGGGAGGTGGACAGTATGAGTTGCAATTTGCTCACGATAGCTGTTTTTTGAATTCATCAAGAGTGCCTTTTCAAATTTTCCTTGTTTCTGGTGTTAGAAGAAGGGAAGGGGAGGAAAAGAGGAAAAGTAAAAGAAAGGACTGACAGTGCTCTAGCTGCTCTTCTAGAAAAAGGCAATGTTATGTGAGGTGAGGCTTGGACCTTTTGAAAGTTAAAATTTCCCAGCCAGGAATGATTACTTACTCTCTGGAAATCATTTCTGGCTTTGAGGTGGTTGCAGCTGAGCTATTTAAAGAGACTATTTTGATGTATTGCTTCCTGGCAGAGAAGACCTGTAGAGGCAGTGTAACCAGGAATCCTTGCAGAGCACTCCAGGGACCCGGCAGTGGTGCTTGCCGGTTTCTCGAATCTGTTGCTTGTAAAAACTCAGAAGTTCAGCTAGCTATTATCATTGAATTGGTTTTAATTGGGAGGAGAGCAAAAGCTGTGCGGAAGCATTTGATTTAGAGAAGATATATTTTTGGCTAATTCTGCCCCCAGACAGTTACGCCTCTTGAAGCACTTAGGAGGTATGTTTGATTATTGTTGAAAAACACTGCAGCTTGTACTTACTACAGAGGAAAATGACAAAGATAGTTTTGGATTTATGTGCAGCATTTCAGTAAGCTAAACTACCTTAAGACATTGTTTTTTTCATCAAGGTTAATGTGTCTTAACAAGCTGGCTTTCCATGACAATTGTCTGGGTTTTTTGCTGCTCAGCCTGCTGGGCTACCGCCCAGAACAGTGGGGTAAGCATATACATCTGAGGGCACCGTTATAAGGCCTACAGTGAGTTTGCTTTTAATGGCTTTGTCTAAATCAGGAAAAAAAGAAAGGAAAATAACAATGGGAAAGAGATTATCCTTAGCTGTTTTAGGCTTATTGTAATCGGTAAATAGTTCATTAAGAAACTTGTAAAAAGGTTAACAGGCAGCAATTTAATTTTTTTTTTAATTTTTAAAACATGAGTTTTTTGTCTGTACATTGAGGAGGTCAGTGTCTTGAGAAGGAGCACATCTAACTCTCCTTTTGCTGGTTTTGAATGACACTGATTTGGGCATCTAAAAAAAAAAAGCACTGAAATATTTGCCTGCCTTTTAGTTGCCTTCTGTGTCCTTTATAAAACCTGATGCCAGAAAGGACTGCCTTTTTCCCTGTGAGGTAGCATCACTCTTGGTGAGATTATGTGGTTGGTGAGATTCAGAGCATACCCTTTTATAACAGCCAGAATAATAGCAGAGGGCAGTGAGTTTGAAATAAGGTAGTTGCTTGTGAACTAACTYGCAACTGTACTTACCAGCTTCTGCTGAAAGATTTCAATTTTTAAAGATAAGTGTGGCCAGTTACCATGCATCCCTTTGAAAATCTTTAAACGTAGCCAGAACACAAGATTTTTTGAACATTTTACTGATTTGTGGAGTTTGTAGACTCTACATCACTCTGTTAAGATCACCTGGAAGAAAATATGTGCCRATATGCTTTGCTCAATTCCTTGTAACTTAGCTTCCATTTGTTCTGACTCCAGGAGCTGTAAGCTAATTTGCTGATGAACTCTCATGCCTATCATAAAGTTTGGTAACTTCAGGGAAGAGGAACTATATAGTTCATTTGTTAGAAAATGGTGAAATCACTGCTTTATTTTCAGAATACAGCTCAGCCTTATCTGTTGAACAGTGACAACACTTTCACCTGTCTTAACTACTTCTTAAAATTACAGGGGCTGAGCGAGATGGAAAGCTGTTTGATTTTTTTTTATTATTATTTTTGAACTGTACTTTCTATGGCACAGTTGAAGTTTCATTACAAGTTGATAAGAATGTATGGATTAAATACTTAATTCTGCAATTAAAAAACACAACAAGCAAAGTGAGATAAAATAAACAGTATTTCATTACAATTTCTATGTGGTTTTCAGCAATATTAATTTGTGAATGATAGGATTTGAAATCTAGATCATACACATTTTATACATTCAAGATATGGCTTAACCTCCTCCCCCTGCCCAGCCCCAAGCCTTTGTCTTCCTTCTTGTGGAAGGAGTACTTTTAATAAGCAAATAAAACAGATAAGCAGATAAAACAGATAACGTCAGTAGCAACCACAATATGAATTTTAAACAAGTATTGGCATCTCATTGAATCAGTCACCAAATGTATTAATACTGTACTGTATTCTCTTTTGCACAGAGAAGAAGAAAGAAAAAAAAATCAAGCATTACATTTAAGCATATCACAGACCCAAGCATTAGATTTGAGCATATCACAGTAGGAAAACAGACTAATCTCACTTTCCTTTTCCTTGGAATTTTACTGCCCTAAATTATTAGGAGAATAAGAACTACACTGAATAGCTTTTCATATGACACTTGAAGGACAGCAACACATTCCACAGTGCTGAATTGAGCAGGTTAACTCTAGTGCTTTGACAGCCCACAAAAGCTCTTAAAGCTTATCAAGTTCTGAAATGGGAGGTGGCCAGTTCAGGTTCTTTGAGGAAGATCTGTTTTTTGCTATAGAAACCCACATTGTGTACCTTTTCTCATGGCCCTTATTTCTCATCTAAGCCATTAGTATTATTTGCCTATGACTTAAGAGTTGGTATCTGGAATTGCTACTGCAACCCGAGATGTCACAGTGAATCTGACTTGCTCATTGATTAAAATAAATAAATAAATAAATAAGTAATTGTGGCATACCAGCTGTCCAAAAATTGTTGCTATCATCACCTTCTGAGAAATGATACCCTCCAAGGCTTGATGTACAGTACACAGACAAGCTTTTTCATATACTTTGCTGACCAAATGATACATTTGAAAGACATTTTGGAGGACAAGTTCTCTTCCTTCAAACATGCAGATACAAGTCTTGCTTTACTGACTTGCGGAGATACGTGAACATCTAAAGAGTGTGTAGCTCACTCATAAAAGAAGAGGCACTAGATTTAATGATTTTACATCTTTATGTAAAGATGTTACATACATTACACATTTTACATCTGACTGTTACCTTACCTTGTATCAACTTTCTTTTAACATATTTTTAGGTATATCCCATTCCTTTGAGAGATGACTAGTTATACMCTTTAGCTCTCTTAAAAATAAATACTAAATGTAATAAGATGGTTGAATTTTTCATTTCACTGCTCATTCCTTTTCTTTCAGCTTCTTGCCTGATTACATCAGTGGTGATTTTGATTCCATTAGGCCTGAAGTTGAGGAGTACTACAAGGTCAAGGTAAATTAAATCTCTTTGATGTGTTCTTGTTTGTTAGAGCATTGTAAGATCCAACCCATTAGTGCCCCTGTTGGTTATTAAGTGTTTTTAGCTCCAGTTGGTCTCTTTGAGGCTTCAGGTGTGAAGCACCTTGCAAGCTCGGACACCATGCTCTAAGTGGCACTGTATTAATGCATAAGGTGAGCATGGGAGTTGCATTGCTCCCAAACTCCTGTGTATGGTGTAGTTTCATAGCACCTCCTCTAGAAATAGAACATTTGTTACTAGAGATTATACCATCTAGAAACTGTGATTAAAACTTTCTGAAAAATCTGTCATTGAAAAATGCTGGTGTTGTTCAGTGAGTTACAAAGCTGTGAAGA
Organism: Apteryx rowi; assembly: GCF_003343035.1. NCBI lineage: Eukaryota > Metazoa > Chordata > Aves > Apterygiformes > Apterygidae > Apteryx > Apteryx rowi. The sequence goes on from NW_020451011.1 coordinate 157,653, forward strand.
TTAACCTCACCTGCCTGATTCATGCATGGTTGGCACCCACAAAAATTCTATAGAGAGCCTCTTTAAGTGTGAAAGTGTGATTTTTGCATGATATAACTTTGTCTTTTAGCAAGAAGCTATACATGGAGACATCTATCTCTTTGATTACACACTGAAGCATTGAATTATGCCCTGACTACTTCTGTGCTTGATGAATGGAGTGCCCTCCTTAATGGATTTTTGGACAAATCCCTGCATACAATAATTTATCCCTAATATAGCTCAAACATTTCCAGTGAGCACAGTAAATGTAAACTCATGTTTCTTAGGTTGTAGGTCTAATTGTTAACTAGACTCCTAACGTGTTTCGAAGTTCTGTCTTTAACTTACTGTTCTGCATTTAACACTTCAGCAGCCTACCTGTACAGGCTTTTATGCTGAGGTCAGTCCCTCAAGTCTTAGAAAACAGCTTTCTGTAAATTCAGAGTTCACTGCAGTGTCCCAACTTAAACTTGCAGCAGGCTGCACTTACAAGAACAGTAAGTGTTTGATCCTCATGAGCTAGTGGACTTAGAGATCTGTGATGTGTCTACTGCTGATTCAGTACAAGAGGCTGAAATTTGCCAGTTCTCACAGATTTTGAATGTAATCCCAGTCCAACTTTAAAATCTGTCCTGATAGCCTTGGGATCAGATGGCTAGAGCAAAGGGATTCAAGCTGTGGGGAGAGGGCTGCAGGAGTACACATGTGTGCTGTTGCTGCACCATTCCACACAGAGAAAATAAATCTATCACAGAGACAAGGGTACCTGTTTGGTGGTGGATTTCTTCTTGGCAGTTGTGAAACAAAAGGTGCTGAGCTCAGCACCTTTAATGGAGGAAGAGAGTGAGAGTACAATTCTGAATTTAGGAGGAACAGTGCCCAAATTCCAGTCCCTCTCTGAGCACCATGTATTTTTCTATATTCTGCCTTGTTCAGTAGAAGGGAGATGTATGTGGGGGCTGTCCGTCTTGGGAGAGGAGCTCAAGAAAAATGCATGTGCATCTTCAGGTTGCAGTTTGGGAAATGAAAATAAAATAAAAGCTTTGGATTAAGGCTGTTCATTAAAGACCGAAAACTCATCATCTATGAGTAAATGGTGAACTGTAAAGTGCACTGCTATATTTGGCAGGGCCATTGATACTAATGCTTGTATAAACTGCATGTTAGTACGTAGGTGAAACCTGCATACCAAAGACTGAAGGTTAAGGATTGTTGAACAGAGCGGGAGAGAAGATGAAAGTGGTGAGAGAAAGGGAGAAGAAGACAGTAAGACACCAAAAGGGATAAGCTAAACTAGTATTACACTTTTTCACGGGGATTACTTTTCTTCCTATAGCATCTTTTTTGTCAGCTCCATTGTAGCCGACTGTTGATGTGTGGTTTACATCCTCTTTGCGAAGGCCTACTGAACTGTTCTACTCCATAAAGAGTTTATGCACCCATGCAAGTGCTGTGCTGATGGGGTGGTAAAGGAAGCAGTATTTCATTGGGATTGTGAAGAAACAAGAGAGCATAATCTAGCTTGCAGAACCATTACTTGAGATTGTCATTCATGATAGAGGAAAAAGCAGTTTGACTGTGGAATTTTGAGTGTATATGGTAGGAAAATACTTTTTTTTTTTTGATTTTTAAATTGAGCTTCTGTAATCAGGAAATTAGAATGGTAAATACAGGTGTATATTTAAGGAGATCTTAAGCAAAAATGCAGTAAAACACAGAATTTGAAGACATCTGTGTTTGTTTTCTTTTAAAGTATCTTGTCCAGTAAAAGCACCAGCTGTAGTCCAGGCAACTTTCAAAGTCACTGTGATCTGGAAATGTATGTGTTGATGACCCAAAACAGATGAGGCCTGCTTAAATAGGCAGAGAGAGAACTTGAGGTGGAGTAAATCAGCATAACTCAACTGACTTGAGGGAAGTACAGTGTTACCTTCTGAATTAGGCTTGCTTCCTGTTCTGTCCGTCCTTCCTTGCTGAAGCACTCCCTAACTTGCAGGCAAGTTTTACCCACTTAAAGCATGCATTTTAGAGGCTTGTTTGTATAAAACTGTCCACACCAGTAGCAGTCTCCAATCTGTATTAAACAGTGCTTTGAATTCAGGTGTTCTTTATTTTTTAAGGCAAAAAGATGACACCAATGTGTAACATTCACCTTTCTTTAGGTTCTTGGGCCTAGAATCAGAGATGGGGTAAGCTGATATTATTAGGAAATATTAATATATTGTTTCAAGCCTTCTCTTTTGCCAATTGTTAATGATGATGAATGGGAAAATGAAAGAACCGTTGTTGCAAAGTTTAGACGGATGCAATGTGGCAGTTTTCAGTGAGCAACTGGATGAGAATCCACAGAAATTCCATGTGTTAACTAGCTGATCATTCTTTCCCTGTGCAAAACAGCACTTTCCCATGCTAAATTTTGATATTCATGGTCAATTACTTCAACATTGATGTGCTCCTTGCTCCTGCAGCCTCCCCCTTCCCCAGTCTTGCTTCTGATGAATACTCAGCCTTGCCAGAATGGAAAGTCAGAATTGTTCTTAGCACACAGAATTACCTGTAAGCACATACACATTCATCATGCAATGTTGCTTAAGTTTCATTTGTCTGGGCTAATATCAACAGTTTTATTAGTTAGGCAGACCTCTCTGAAGTTGAGCATGTTAGCTCACGACGACAAAATATTTATTTTTCCCTTGAAATGCGTATCTACGTGAGCTTCTTCAAGGAGTTAGGTTTTGATGACTAAATAACAAGATTATTCTGTTGACGTTCCTAATACTTCCGCTTACATTTACTGGCAAGCCACCATTCCCTTTTACCATCTCCATTCCTCCAGACTGTCCTGCCTGTTTTTAATACACCTATCTTGAATTTTTCCCAATCACATGTACCTGTTTTGAATTGCTGCCAGGGTTAGTAATGACTAACACAGTAGCTACAGTTTTAGCTTCATCAAAATTCACACAACATAGATGTTCATCTTTTTAGTGCTCCTATTTTTTTCATAGTCACCCAATGTAAATTATTCCTGAGTGTTACACAAAGGAAGGGTTAAGCTTTTTGAAGGCATTTATGTGGGGTAAGTCAAAAATTCTTCTGTCTGGTTACAACCTTGCTATGAAAATTGGGAATATTCCTTAGCTGATGTATAACTAATTCATTATGGTCAGCAAAATCGAGTTTAGAGAGATGGAGGAACTATCAAACTTGAAGCAGTTTGTGTAGGGTATGTGTGGAGTGAATATAGAGGAAAGTGAAGCAAGCAGCAAGATACTCACCCTCTGCACTCCTGTCTGCCTCTAAGAATGATGATAGGCAAAAAGTCATGCAGACTCCTCTGTCACTTAAGTCTAGTTTGATTGTTGCAAGTTCATCTGTCAGATGAAGGACAAGTGGTGCTGAAGGAGCTGAAGGTTCCTTCAGTATTTTAATTGCAATGATTTAATTTATATCAGGAATTAAAGCAATTTTTTTTTGTGTGTTTGTGAAACAGAGTTTGTTTCCCTTTGATTTTTATAAACAAGCTTTATAGTTAAGTTTTACATATGAACAGAGTGTCAAAGTGCTCTTTTTTTTCTTCTTTTTTTTTAAGCTGCCCTTATTGACAGAGATTAATGCATCATAGCTTCTTTTAAGTATGTGAAGATAGCACCCCGCTGGTTAAGAGGAGTTACTTTTTCATAGTAGAGCTTATGGATGTTAATTATTCAGTTATAAAACATGTTTGTTTACAAGTGGTTGTGTCAAAGACAGCATAGTGGAATAATGAGTAAGAAGGGGGAGTATTGAAGTAAGTGCATGAAACTAATTACAGTTTTGTAAAGAATTGTCTCTAACCAGTTGTATCGTCATCGTGAAACAGTTATGGGCCTGACTCCTCCATCACAACAGCTTCATGCCAGAGTGTTGCTGCTAGACTCGAAGGTTTTGTACCTCATTTTACCTGATGAAAGCATGAGTACATATATGACATAGCAGGAAATACAGCATACAGATTCCCAAAGCTAAAGGGTTTTAGTAGAAGAGATACCTTTAAGCCAATTCCTCTGATGTTTTCATTTGAGCAAGGATGATATGACAACTGTTTCCATTTTCCCTTAAGGAAGATTATCACCATTGTGTCAGGGAACCTCATTTAAATAAAGTTCATAAAATGGATTTCTTTGCTTCACATTTATCTTTGTTAGGTGTGGCAAGCCATACTAAATGAAGAGTTCTAGGGGCAAAACTGTTTTTTCAGTTTTCATGGAAAGTAATTGTGCAACAGACTTATGAATGTGATGTGTAAGTGATGAGTTTGGCATATTACGCTTTGGGGAAAGAATAAGTAACCATGCATCATAGGTTGTTCAGCTTTATTTTTCCGTTTCTGTCGTCTTGGTTTTGCATCTTGACTTGGTTGGCCAAGTAGGTACTTACATTCTTTTATTCCTTATATTAAAAAACAACAACAACAAAAAAMCTCCAAATGGTGCTTTCTCCCGTTGTTTAAAGAGTTAAATATCATTAAAACTGGATTAAACTGCTCCACAACAGGAAATGGAATCTCATGTTTAAATTTCTCTTTTTAAATCTCAGCATGCTGTAAATAAAGGACAAAGAACAACAATTTAATATTCTTTATTCTGTGTATCTTTTGTCATCACCAAAAGACATATTGAGAAGAGTCTTTGTACTTTGGCTGTAGCTAAATATGTGTGTTCATATGATCCCATAGTAGCTGCATTGACAATCTTTCTGTGTATAGTCTGAAGTGCATTGGAAATGACACTGCACAAAGCAAGAGGACTTGTGGTGATATCCCTGTCACTGCAGTCTCATCTGCCTCTTGCTGTAGCTGAATGTTTCTATTATCTTATCTTTTAAGCATTACTTTGAAGATAAAACAGCCGCTTGTGTTGTTATGCCTCAAACAAAACTCTGTTTCTGAAGTTTTTTAGTCCAAAGACATTATCTAAAATCATACCAGAGCTGTACTTATGCCTAGAAGCAGAAGGTTGAATCCAGTGCCCTTGGAAATCCAGATGATGACATTTAGTAAGAATCCAGTTTGGCTTTTTCACTAGGCAAACTGCATGCGCTTTCAAAGGCTTCCACTGACTGCATTGCTTCAGACCTGTAATTGCTGTAAATTTATTTACAAACTCTATTGTTTTTCCTATTCTCTTCTTTTTAAACCCTATAAAACGGCTTGTTTTTACAGACAGTTCTGTATTTGTAGCACTTTTCCCTTTTTTTTTTTTTTTTTTAATTCAGTTTCATATCTGGCATTCCTATTACATTTCCAGGGTTTAATGGTTATCAGGGTTGTAGATATGCTTAATAGATATGGTGGTTTGTGTTGACTGTGTAGAAAATTTGTCTTTTGAACTTTAATTTTGTTTTGAACTTGACTTTTGATAGTCTTGTTTGATTGTCCCAAATTTCTCTATTATAATAAACTGTGGATAGACTTACTTTAACCACCTCTTCTACCCTAATGGCATTAGTATGATTGTGCTTAGTATTTCCATTGGTATGTAAGTGCACATGTGCAAAGCTAAAGCAAAGGGATGTTGCATATTCCATTAAACTTCTGGCCCAAAATTTTGTTCAGCCTGTACAGTAGTGTTTTGTGTTCTGCTGAGTTAATATATGTGTAATGACCAGGAAGTCGTGTGGAACAGAATCTTACATAAAGCAAAGGCTTTCAGGACTCTGGACTTGCACAATACTGTTCTTATGTGCTGGTAAAAAAAAAAAATCTCTGTCCAGTTCTCGAATTTCACCCTTTACACTTTCACCGAAGGTAGCAGTTTACAAAAAATAACGCATCTGTTTAAATGCAGTTGAGAGTTAGAAAAGAAACACAAATTCAGTAATATAGCCTTATTTCTTTTTAAATAATGTTTAGTGTTTGTGTTATCTCCTGGTGCTGTACATTACCCCTTTTGAACCTGAATAAATGGAGCTAAATCCTACTAGTGTTGTAAGATCAATGTAATTTCCTTGAGATTTTTAGATCCATAGGATATTTAAGTTTTCATTTTGAGGTCATTGAGAGTCCCTGTGTACTCTGGTAGGACCTGACTCTGGCCCTGATTTACTGAATATGATTGAGAATTTAATTTAACCAAATTCTTATTCTCTGGAAAAAAAAATGCTACCCTGTTTTCCTTTGCAGTATTTTGGTGCTTGTGATGTAGCTTTGGGACACAGGATATAGAAATTAATAGATTAAACTTCTACCAGAAGTGGTTTGTCTTTCTTTTGCTTAGTAGCTAAATGACTGTTTGCAGGTTATGAATTGTTTCCTTTGTTCTCACAAGTGCCCTAGCTGAAGCTCAACTCCCTGACAACAGGATATGCAAGAAAACAGTGCACCATGTATCAAAAATTATGCTGGTGGTATTTTAGTCTTGCATCCAATTTCAGTTTAATATTATGTTGTGGTGTAAGATTTATTTCTCCCTTTCATCGGTTAGGGCCTGGGGAGAGGAAATGGTAGACTCTATTGTATTAGACACCTGAGTTACTTCCTACAGTTTAAAAAAAAAAAAAAATCTAGTTATAATCTCTGAAAGAAGTCATTATTCTAGCCAGTCTGTGATGGAGAAAATAACAGAAAAGTTTGAAAAATAGAAATGTGTTGAATTAAATTCATTTCTAGTGCAAGCAGCAAAAAAAGTGTTTTGAACAATGGTAGCTTAATTTGAAGAAAGAAGTTGAACAGAGTTATGTGATTGGAAAGAATGTGTGTGATTAAGCCTCTTCAGCCAAAAGAGACAACTTTAATATACTAATCATTTGAGTTTGAAGACTGAAATGATAGATATTTTTTTAGACGTAAATGGGATTTACACATCCATTTCCTCTTTTTAGAAAATTTCAGAGAAATCTACTCCTGGAGTGCAAAGCTCGGTGCCAATATCTACTTAACCAGTGGCTACAGGCTGCTAATTAGAGCCTGTTTTCAACAAAGCCGCCGAACCCAGAACCTCGCTGCTCATCAAATGTTGCTGCAAGCTCCAATTTCAACCTGTATGCTCTGTGGGATTTGTAAACGTGATTCTGTGATGGGGGAGCATGTCAACTAGCCCAAACAACAGCTAACAACAGCAACACAAAGCACATACCCCATGGTCATTAACCAAGAAAAAGATACCCCAAATCCTGGTACTGGAATTTTTAAACTGTTTTAAGAAGCAGCTTTGCAGCCTCTGCAAATGTTCTGTGTATTGTGCATCTTTTCAAAGAACAAACAACTCTTGTTTCAGAAGCGGAGAAGGAGGAATAAAAACATGAAGTCTGTTGCTCATTTCTAAGTAGGAAGCTTTGGTGGTGGGCTGGAGAGGAGGAGAAAAAAGTGCTTCTGACATGCTTTCAGGGATCTGTAGTGAGCATTTTGGCAAGTGCATTATCCTGTTTTGAAAGGGACACATGTGGACTACTCAGAAACATGATTTCTCCAGCCTCTGTAGAARCATTTTCCTAACCTCAGAAGTCCATAGGCAGATTCATCAGGGTCACTATGAACTTTGCTTCCTCATCTTTGACACAGCTGTGAGCTTAAAAAGGCACAACAGATTGGGATACATAATCCAGAGCTACAACTGCATTACTTACCATAATGTTGCCCTCAAAGTGCTTCCACTTCACTTGAAGCAATGCAATTTCAAAACACCTCAAGGATGATAATCCAGATGCAGTGAGGTTAAATTTGGTCTGTGTTCATGCAGATAAACATGAGCTGTACAAGCCACCAAATGGAATAGAAAAAGAAAAAGATGTTTTTATTGTTCAGGTAGAAAAATTAAATGCCTTTGTAGCTTGTTAGTGAAATGAAGGATTAGATGAAGCTACCAAATTTGAATTTGCCTGTATTAATTAACTGTGAAAGTTTAAGGCTATTTGAAGTTTTGATGTGCACAGACATGGAGTCTTTGAATGGAGATTTGATTGATTGATGGAGATTTGAAGTGCAGTTTCTGGAGCACATCTAGTGCTTCATAATGATTTTTGGTTTGATCAAAAACATGAAAAAAATATATATATATATATATTTTTTTTTACAGCTGGACTCAGGAGTAGTGCAAGATGATAACAGTTGCATTTGTATATACCAAGTGGAAATTTTACTTGAGTTGTAATTTTTGAAAGCAAACAATTAGTAGCAGAAAAATATCCCTGGGGGGAGAAGAGGTGAATAACCGAAAGAACTGAAGTTCTGACAGCCAAAATAGGCCCATGTAGGGAAAGTTCTGCAAATTGGAGTATTTCTCTTACTTATCTTTTTGGCCCCTTCTCCCTTCTTTTATTTATCTGTCTTATATTTCCTGACTCTCTAACGTTCTTTTGGGCTCTTGCTGTTTTCACTGTCTGCACTAAGCAGTTGAAGCTCTGGTTTTCCATCTGAATTGCTCTGTGGTCCTTGAATGTGATCAGCAGAAACCAGCAAAGAGGGACTGGTTCAAGGCTTGATAAGTTGACTATGCAGGAAGCTCAGCTGAAACTAGATGAGTCTCAGGACAAGGGTGAGTTAGTTTGTGTTGTGGTGTGTTGTCAGATTCCTTCATTTGAAGAAGCTGTCATGGTCTTTGATTATTTAAAAAAAAAAAAATCTTAAATCAAATATATTTGGAGGTATAATTAGAAATGGAAACAGTCCTCTATATGATGAAATGTATTAAGAGAGGAAAAATGAAATAGGTAGGAACAGCAGCAATGAATGCAAATTGAGAAAAAGGCAGAGACTCTAAAAAGTTAGGAAAAGATACACATTTTAAGAGAAAAATAAAAGTAATATCAGCAGAGGATAGGGAAGAGAATTGGATAGAAATAGAAAAATTTCCCTGTCATATCAGAAATAAATTAGTTCTGCTGTCATTTTTTGCAGCCGTGAAGAAGCGAATGTGATAAGATAAAAACACATGCATGGAAACCATGGTTTTCTAATCTAAAACTAAGATTTTTGGTTTATTGGGAGTGAGTGCAGGATTTGTTTTTTACTGTTTTCACTTGTTTTTGTTTGAATAAAAGTTAAAGTAGAAGGACGTATGCTTATTCCTTCCTTTACCAAGCTTTGATGGGAGTTCCATCAGGTGAAGAATAGAAAATGTCTTAAGCCAAATATTGCAAGAAGGTTAAAGCATAAATAACAGCAACTGGAGTTGGCATGTACTTGCAATAAATTCACAGGTTTTAAGGTTATTTTGTCCAAATGCTGCAGGAACTGCTCTTGTAATGTATAATGTGCCTAAGCAACTGTTAATCCAATTGAAACAACTTATTTAGCAGGTATTTACTTTGCATTTAATTGATAATAGTCCTTCCGTAAAAAAAAATCAGCAATTTAGTATAAATTGCTGGTTAATAGTCCCAGATTTTGTTTAATTGATAAAAATGTAGCCTGCAGAAATTGTCCTCTTCTGAGAACTGAAAAGACCTTCCTCTGCTTAAGCTCAGCAGCAGGAGTACACCTTTAGAGAACAGAACAGGGATTAAACATGGGATATGATTGCTTATTGTGTAGCTGGGGCTCCATTGATTTCTGGCATTTAAAAGCCGGAATCTTTTGGCTTACCAGTATGCAGGTACTGCTCTGTAAAGTCATCTACTCCTTTTGTTCAGCATCTGGCCCTACAAAATATATTGAAAAAAGAAAGAAGCCACTATACGATAGTAATTTTAATTACCACTAAAATGATATTTGTAGGAGGGAGTCAAAATTGGAGACCTGCCTATAGTGGCATTTCAGGGTTTGCAACAGACTAATAATCACACTGGATTCCTAAATCTTAACAGCCTCAGTCATGACTCCTGTACTTCCAGTATTGGATTTGTACTAAGTTGTTTGCTTTTGGCAGAGGGGGGCAATAAGGCCTTCTAATGGTCTTTGTGATAGTACTCCTTTCATTGCATCCACTGGTACTTATTTGATTCTGCCTCAAAAATACTTCTGAGAGGTTAAAGGTCAGCCTTTGCCTAGACCATTCTAAGGGATAATGCCAACAGATGGGACCATATCCAATCTCTGTCGTAAATCAACTGTAGATGTATCTCTTGAGAATTTATTATATATTTCCAGATAGAAAGGAGATGGGACTCAATTGTAACAGAGACAATAGTGGAGGCTTCTCCTCAGGCATCAGAATGTGCTCTGTTTCCTATTTTTATCACAGATTTTCAGAGCAAATAAATGTACTCCTCAAGACTCAATGTACCTGCAAAGATACATTTCTGATCTGGCATTGGCAGTTGCTTACACAGCTAGATATGTGGGAAGGTCTAGAGAGATTCAGAAAAATCTTTTCCATGATAAGACAATGTGCCTCAATTGTTATGAATCTAATTGGCTCAAAAAGAAGTATTGATATTTTTTAAAAGAGTTGTGGTTTTAAAGAGTAGTATCTTGAGTTGATCCCAGGCTGGAAGTGGTGCATGTGCTGGAAGGAAACTGGGAATCTCCAAGTTCAACTCCCACTTTTTTGTCCCTTTTTTTTTTTAAATGGGAGGGAGGGTAGGGGGATTTGAAACTCCTTGAAGTATTTATCTATGTTAAAAGTTCCCCTGCTGTTCCAAAACTGAACTCTACTCCCACTGGGCCTGCAGCGAGTGTAATTTGGTCTTAGGGGCAGAGCTTTGGGAGGGACTCTTTTGTCAGCAACAGAACCAGCTTGCGTGTGCTCCACCAGCATAAACTGCTTGCATATGCTCCACAGATAAAATATGTCCAGCTTGATCTTGGAGAGGAGAGCAGCGAAGTGGAGTTTTTGTAATTTATTGCTTCTTTAGAAGGTATTCTACAAATATCCTTCCTTTAGTAACCTAGTTTGGCTCTACATGCTGTAGTCATTGTGCATTGTCTTCAGTGTAGCGCCCCGCTTGCAGTCTGCCGCCCTGGCTTCATAGATGGTGAGCAGCTGCCACAGGTCCTTTCCTACACTCTGAGAAGAGGCRGAAGTCAAAAACAGTCCAGCCATGGGAGACAGCCCTCCCCTCAAATTTTACTGTTTCTGCAGAGTTTCTTGTGGTCTGAATGGATGTGCCCTCAGTAATGGAAATAGCTGATTGTGGCCAGACTCAATTCCTTTTTCTTTTGCTGCCTTTCTGTAGAAGAGTATGCTACCAGCTCTGAGAGGTGTTCCTGCAAATGGCTTTGGAAACCTTCAGAGGTTCCAAGCAGTGCCTTAAAGAGGTAATCAAAGCTGTACCCTAAATGTAAAAGAAGCTTCTTGCTTCACTGGAAAGTCTTTTTGAACACTTTTCAGTCAGAAATAACTGGTTTGTGCCAGTTGACTGATGCCTGTGAATAAAGCTTTGATTGTAGTCCTTGGCGCCACACTTTCAAAGAAAACCCAAGGAATGCCTAATAGCATGCAGCAGGTTGTCGCAGATGAGTGAGGAGTGATGCACTTTACTTGTAAGAGAGAAGCAGCAATATGTTTTATTGAGGTAAGATAGTGATTTAACAGAGTTCAATMGTAAATAAGACGGTGATTTAACAAGGGTCGATGGCAAGGTTCACTCAGTTATTTACTGTGTGGAGGACAGGGTCAAATGAATGTGCAAAGGAGACCCTCCCCTTGAGTCACGAGGTTCAGAATGGATCCCCTTGCTTTCCAAACTCCTTCTGCGAGGAGTCTGGGTGCAGCTGGATCCAGTCTTAGTCCCAGACTTGGTCAGCGGTTTATGTCTAAAGGATTACGTGCACAATCAATCAGAGATGCAGCTTAGCAAAGTTTCGCAAAGTTTTGCAAAGTTTTAGCATGCTATTAGTCACTTACCGAGGATCTGTTGTGGATAAGGAATCTCTCAACCCGGAGGAGTAACCTTGAGAGGCGTCCCTGCTCAAGAGGAGGTTCTGCAGTGCAGCCCGCTGCCGTGCGGGAGAGCTCAATGGGCTCTGGGCTGCCCCCTGTTTATGAGGGGAGAGATGATTGACTCATAGTCATATTTGCATGCTAGATGGATTTTAGTTGGCGCATGCTCAATTAGCCCCTTCCTATGTGCTGTTTATGGAGAGATCAGGTTGGAGTGGCGGGGGGAGAGCACATTGGGAGGGGAGGGGAAGGAGCACACTGTCACCCAGGTCTGCAGAAGGCACCTGCCAGCCTGCTTCCTGGTGCGAAACACTGTCTCTTTTCAAGTCAAAGGGAGTTTTGTTACTGATTTCAACAGGGTGCTTGTGCTGGGTCCTGGCTGAGGCAGCCATCTGCAAAGAGGCCCAAAAGCCGTAATAGCAGTACAATTCATCTCTTGGAGTTATTAAACCGAAGTAACCTATGAATTTGCAAACTTTTCAGCTCTTTTAAGAAAATGACAACAGTGAGGCTTTCAGCATTTTAAATTGGAACCTCTTACCAGAGGGTACAGAGATTACCAAATGCTTGGAATTAAAGCAGATGATTCTCCTGTGTTTATGTCTTCCTATACAGGATAGCTCGGTGTAATACTTTTTTTGTAAATGCTACCCCTAAGTGCTTTGCAGCCCTTAAGTGCAAGAGAATGCATAGGTAGAAAAATGAAGTGATAAAGGACTAACTGCATTTGATGTTTTTGACAAGTCCTTCATAATTTGATTGTATAAAGTGTGAAAAAAATATAGGTAGGGAGGTTGACAACRTATACATGCTGTTGAAAAGCTTAGAATTCTCTATGACAGAAGTAAAATGGTGGAACAGGAAAGAGCAATATAAAATGAATGGTTATATTAGGAAAAGAGATAATATATGAAGTTTAAAGATCCTTGGGAAACTTTATTTATTGCTTATGTGGCATATTTTTTGTGAAGAACTCAAGATGCTTTAAAGAGAGTAAATCTGATTTGGTTTCATAAATACCAAAAGATTTCTTAAAGATGAACAGTCTATTCTCAAAGCATCTTCCAACACTGTCACTCGTTTAGTTAAATTTATTTTCAGAGGAGTTGCATAGAAGGAAATGTAAGGGACAGTGGCTTCCTATCCTGTTTTCTCTCAATAGATCATTTATTTCTTCCCCCAGCAAACCATCCCACTCTTCTTTTTCTCTCTACTTCCAAATGATTTACCAATCTCATATGACCACACTTAAGCTTTTCTCACTGGGAGTTTTGTCTCAGTTGTGAACAAAGTAAGAGCATCACAGTTGGACCCAGCTGAAATAAAACATGACAGGAGACCCAGGCCTTTAATCACACCTTCAAAAATGCATTAACTAAATCTATGCATGCAATAATCAGTTGTGCAGTCATGGAACAACAATACTCATAGATACCTTTTAAATGGCTACCTGTCTTGCAAGTGATATTGGTGACTAAGCTATGTAATCACAGTAATTGCAATCCCAAATTGTATGCCTGGGGGTGGGGAACAGATCTTTTGTTGTTGATGATTCAGTTGAAAAGGTGTGTAGGATGTATTCACCTAGGATTTCAGGCAACAAGTGTGATGACACGGGAGGTCCCTTCCAGTCTCTCTGTTGCCAGATAACGTGGTTCTTGAAGTCTGCTCATCAGCCACTTYTGTGAGTATCCAGCTGAGAAATTTCTAGTGTATTCTGCCTACCTTTCAGCAGTTAGTAAATGCTGAGCACCTACCTTTTGTATTATTAGCACAAATTAAAAAAAAATTATTTGAAAGATACAAACACCAGATTTGTATTTCATTCAATTTATACTTACCTTTTCAAAAGTAAATGTAATTAAAATGATAATTTTGACACTTTGTTAATTCCTCAGTTAAAATCATTTAAAATAAATAAAGGAGGTTTTTCAAATACGAACTACCAAAAGTTTAAAGGAAGCCAACAGAGTTGGCCACATTACTAGCTGAGCACTTGGAGGTAGAGTTTTCTGAAGCTAAAGAAGCTTTTGATAGGGGTCTCTACTGTAGAGTCAGAGATTTTTTTATTATTATTTTATTGTAGTCATTTGACTTCAGTTCAGTGCTTAGGTTTGAAAAAAGTAGAAAGGTTTATTTTCTCTTTCAATGTACGAATAAAAATGAGGTATGAGATGATGAGAACTACTATTCATAAAGCTCGGAAGGACTTGGTGATGAGAAACAATCACTATTATCTCTAGCTACTGAATTCAACCACGTGTGTCTAGTAAATCAATTCATTTTTAAATGCAAAATATGGTTAGATAAGCTTGTTTATGTCTCCATAGCATATAGGATTGCTTTATTTAGGAAAGGATAAAGACGCAACTGGGAGTTAGAACATGAAACAGAAGAAAGAAGTACAATTTAATAAGGGTGGGAACTGTAGCTGGACATTATATGTAAACCAGCTAGAAAATTGGATAAGGTCAGAAAGAAGTATCTGAAATGATTTGTTCACTAAGATACAAGAACCTTGGTAGCACAGCAGAAGAACTGAAATGATTGTCTTTGGCATGCAAATAGATTTTATAGGTTTAACAGAAACATGGTGAAGTAGCAGGCAAGGATGGAGTAGAAATATTACAATGCATGCATTGATCAAGAAAGGCAGGAAAAAAAGTAAAGATTATTGTGAAATAACATTGTATGTTTATGATGAGACTATGAAAATGCAAAACCAACTGATTTGGGTCCAAATATTGTGAAGTCTGTGTTCTTTTGTCTTTATTTTTATCTTATATAATTTTAGTTCAAAAGAAAAAAAGCCATGAGAAACTGAGAACAGATGGCCATCTGTATGGGAGCTTATGCACTAAACAAAGAGGAGACAGATTTCTACACCTTTTATCTTAAAGAACTTCTGTCTGGAACTTGTTCCTAAATGAAGGGCAAAAGATAGTCAAGAAAGACTTCAAGTACAACCATGTGAGCTTAGAAGGGAAATGAAGGATAAGTGTGAAGCATGCAAGAGAAGGAGGAGGGGAGGGCAAGAGAAGAGGAATCAATCAACAAAAATGCTGTTTCAAAGATCAAAAAGTCAAAGCGAGTTAGTCTCTAAATACAGTTACTTTTTATATTTACTAATACTTTAGTTACCTAGAGAATTCAAAAAGATGAAGTGGGGAAAAYGAGCCATGAGGACAGCGTGCTTATTGAAGATCATCACCTAACTATACTCCATGCCAAAACAGTACTTGTCCTAAGTTTTTGGTAAGAAGGACAGAGTAGAAGTTGAGGAAAAGCAGGCTGGCTAATGGGAAGGAACACGTGGAAGTGAATACTGCTTAGCCCAACTGTGTCAGCAGAAGGTGACAACTATACACTGAATGACAAGACCCGCACTTGTCATCTTCTACCTGAAACACTGCCCTGTCAGCATCCTAATTTGGACATAAAAGGAAGATCAAGAGACTCTCTTTCCAAATCCCACAGCTCAGGCTTGAGGTTGCATGTGCAGGAGAAGACATAACTGTTATGACACTCGARATGTGTGTGCTCCCTTCATGGTATGGCAGCAGAAAGAGCAAAGATGATCCCATGATCAAGCAAGGATTCACAGCTAGCAGTAGGAAAGCATTAGTGCCATTATAGAAGGTTTTAATGCTGCCTCTGGAATACGGCGCATAACTTGGGTAACCCATTTCCAAGAAGGGTGAATCTGAAGCTGGAAGAAGCTTGAAAAATGCTTACTAGAATGAACAAAGGGCTCAAAGCCTATTTTAGGAGAAAATGCTAAAAGAGCTTAGCTTGTTTAGCCTAGCAGAATTAAAGTCAGACAAATATATAAAGAAGCTAAACACTAGGGTTGGAAAAGATAAGAATAATATTGAGTTAAATAAATTTACTTAAATTCAGGCTGCAAATTAGAAGTATGCTGTTATCCATTGGAGGAATGAGCCTTTCGGTAAGTTGTAGTTGAGGAACAAGAAACCTGAGTGGTTTTAAAATGGAGGGTAGAAAGTTTATGAGCAGGATTATATGACATGTTCCCTGCGGCAGCACAGGATTGAATTTGATGAGGCAGAAGGATCCTTCCAGTCCTACATTCTAATGACAGTCTCTCAGTGCATTTAAGAATGTGAAATTGTGGTTGTGTGCATTTTTGTTTGATTCCAATTTCCATCCAAAAGCAGCTTGATTAAAAAAATTTACCACGATTAGTTTTTTATTTGTATATGAGAAACATCATTCCCCATTTCCTAGCAGAATAAAAAGATATATAAAATTAATAATCTGAATAAATGCATGCTTAAACAGATGTGCTTGTGTGTGTGTGTGCATATGTATGTATGTGTTTCATGATGTTTAAGGGCTAAGCTGATCATTACCACCCACTGAGAAAGAACCCTTCTTTTAGAAGATAATTCTTGGTTTTCTGTTTTGGATCGTCAATTTAGATGCTTCTGCAACGTTGCTAAAGCCAGCCTGAGCCTAAAGAACAGAAAAGGGGCATCCTCTTTACCAGTTGCAATTCTAATCGTTAAGTAACACAGGGTATTTTTTTTTTCTATCTTTAGTCTACACTAATAAATATTCTCTCTCTAGAAGCAAAACTATTTTACAGTCATCGGGTTGATTTACTTCCGCATGTTTTTAATAGTCAGCTTAATATCACAGAATGGTTGAGGTTGGAAGGGACCTCTGGAGATCGTCTAGTCCAACCCCCCTGCTCAAGCAGGGTCACCTAGAGCACGTTGCACAGGATCGCATCCAGGCGGGTTTTGAATATCTCCAGAGAAGGAGACTCCACAACCTCTCTGGGCAACCTGTTCCAGTGCTCTGTCACCCTCACAGTAAAGGAGTTTTTCCTCACGTTCAGATGGAACTTCCTGTGTTTCAATTTGTGCCTGTTGCTTCGCGTCCTGTTGCTGGGCACCACTGAAAAGAGTCTGGTCCCATCCTCTTGACACCCTCCCTTAAGATACTTGTACACGTTGGTACGATCTCCTCTCAGCCTTCTCTCCTCCAGGCTAAACAGGCCCAGCTCTCTCAGYCTTTCCTCATAAGAGAGATACTCCAGTCCCCTAATCATCTTTGTAGCCCTTTGCTGGACTTGCWCCAGTAGTGCCACATCCCTCTTGTACTGGGGAGCCCAGAACTGGAC
>NW_020451011.1:175588-248586 GCF_003343035.1 Apteryx rowi
GCACTCGTGGGTGCATCCCATCGGGGTCCGTGGATTTGTGGGTGTCAAGTTTGCTTAAATGATCTCTAACCTGATCCTCCTTGACCAAGGGAAAGTCTTCCTTTCTCCAGACTTTCTCTCTTGCCTCCAGGGTCCGGGGTTCCTGAGGGCTGGCCTGAGCAGTAAAGACTGAAGCAAAGAAGGCATTCAGTAACTCTGCCTTCTCTGCATCCTTTGTCACCAGGGCACCCACCCCATTCAGCAAAGGGCCCACATCTTCCCTAGTCTTCCTCTTGCTACTGATGTGATTATGTGAATATGACCTGATGTGATTTGCATCTGTTTTACAGAGTGCATATACTTCATTTTTATGACTTTATTGGTTAATTTGACAATTGATAAATTAAACCCTGTTAAATAATGCAGGATGAAAATGGGCTGAATTTGAGTGTTGATACTAACACTCCTTTTTTGTTGTCAGAAAATTAAGTTGTTTATTGCCCCAAATAGTGTTCCAGGATTTTTTGACAAAATCTGATGGTACTCTTGGTTATTTCTAAATAATATACTGAGATGACACTTGAAAGCTAAAATCTGTAGAGTAAAAGCATATGTCCTAAATTTCTACATCTATATATATGATTCATAAGTAAAATCTCAGGCATTATTTTTTTTTTAATATAAATCTAACAATATTAAAGTGTATATATATATTTTTAATTAATTGACCTAAATTTTTGGAAGTGCTGGTACGTGCATTGTAAGGAGTAACTCTATGTGGGTTTTTCACAGAAGATAGAATCTTTGTACCTGCAGAGTTTAAGTCCACTTTTTCCTTACCTGAATTGACTAATCCAGATAAGTCACTGCCACAGTGAAACAAAGACACATGGATTTAGAATACTGAAAGTCCAAGCCCTACTGCTCTCTTTGCTTTTCGTTTCTACGTTAAGAAAATCTTTAAAAAAAAAACTTGGCTCTGTTTACTGAGTCCACTAGACCTAATTGGTCTGAGCTGGATGTTGGTCAGATCTTAACTTTGAAAGGTCTTTCTTGATTTTCATAGGTTGGACACAATTGTCTTTCATTTGCTTAGTTTGCAGGGCAAACAGTCTCACCTGAATATTTCCGTGCAGTTGTTGTATGTGCAAATTGGCTGGGTGTTTAGGCTAGCCACGTTTTCGTACAATGTATACTGAATATTTCTCCCCTCAGTCAGGCATACCCAAGTATGTATGTGTGCCTGTCTTTGGAACTTCAGCCTTTTGTACTTTTGAACTACAAAAAGTTTCAAACAAAGTTTTTAAATCGAATTTCCTTGCAAATCTCCCGTTTGATCTCCATACAAACCAGTCACCATGTTTCATGCAAATTTTAAGTAAGACAGTACTTCTCCAGACAATCCATCATACAAGACAGTCTACAGATGCATTAATCTGAATAGTTTGTATACATCTCCTGAAAGGATTGTATTGAAATTAAGTGAAATAGTGAGTTCTAGAGATGTCCTTATGTGTAGAGAGATGCATCTTTGCTGTGGAGAGATACAGGTTGTTATCTGTTGCCTCTTGCGTCTTTCTATACCAAGCAGCTTTCACATCAAATATCCAATTTGTGGTTATGGAGTGGGTAGAAAGCCTGTGGCTGTGACTGACATCTAATTGCTATTTGTTATTTATGTTACCAGAAAGCTGAGATTGTGAACACCCTTTTGCCAGGTACTGTAGAAATACGATGCAAAAAGAGGAGCATTTTCCTCAACTAAGACAAGAGACAACATGTTGGGTATAGACCTGTAGGGAGAATAAGACAGACAGTGAAGTAAATCTTGACCTTCTGAATTTCCTGCACTTTGTAACTTCTGCCCAGTCAAATATAAGGTTTCCTTGCTGTGCTGGTTCCAGAACCAACTGCATATCTGATGCCTCTGGTTTCTGACTGTACTCAGGAGTCTCAGGCCTAGCTCTCCTCAGTGAATTCACAAAACTTGTGAGGGCTGTGGTGCCTGCAGCTGGGATGAGGAATTCATCTGCCTGTGTAAGGAAATGTGTGTATTTCAGCTGAATATCACTTGCATTGTCCTTTTACATATTAGTAGGTAAATGTTACAGATTCCAATCTCTGTACTCTTCCCTGCCTGCCTGAAGGTATAGCCCCTTTTTGAATTTAACCTGATTCATCTGGTAAAATAATTTCAAATCTTTTTGAAAGTGGAGTTCCCTGGAAGTCACTAATAGCCTTGCTTGCCTTTTCTCCCATTTCCTCTTCTTCTCAGCCTTCCTTGTCAGCAAAGACTTTGTTTCTGTCTTTGAGGCCAAGCTAATTAAGTGTCCCTGGGATGCCTTTATCCTGATTGATCTGAGTGTGTCTGCAGCACAACCCGCAGTGCTCCTGAGGCTGAGAGCATCATGTAAAAGTGCCTGAGACAGTTCTGTGCAGAGCTAGCACAGATACAGCACTGCTTGTGCACTTGGGTTTCGTTTGTGATGGGCGTATAGGTTGTAAATCAGGAATTGACGGCACATTAAAGCCCCTACAACTCGCTGAGAAACTTTTAGAATGGTTAGAATCCAAAGTACTTCCAAAGCATTGCTGTGCCCTTGACAACGGGTTACTACGTGTAATTATAGCATAACGTAATTATTCCACTGGTAGTCCTTATCAGTCTGTAGTATAGGAAATAATAAATRTCTGTTGTGATTAATTTTTCAGCTGAAAAAGACACCTCTATAAACGTACCACTGAGCAAGAAAAGCTACTGTTGTGGTACAATTAAACAGACAGTATTTATTCTTCCCCCTTTTCTTCCCTAGAGTTTTACTAATAGTTCACTCAAAAGTAGATACACTTGATTTAAGCCTGCTAATGCTGTTTTGCCTCACTATACAGAAGAAGGGTGGCCCAAGATAAATCAATAACAGAATAAGAGATGATGTCAGTTTAGGGACGAGGCAGAGTTACAGGCAATGGAATAATAATACACATTGTCACTGGCAACTTTAGTTTAAATGGGGATGTGTTGCAAGGCACTGGAGCCTGTGTCTAACCTTGTTAGGCCAATTTATTAACTTGTTGATACTTGCCAGCTTGTTTCTTGAATACTTTGTTTCCATTGCCCCTTTTGGTTTATAGATTTCATTGTACTTCCCTGCAATGCCACCGTTATTCATCGTTTGTGTTGYCATGGTGCTTGTGAGCCCCATATGCTTAGGTGCTTTTCCTCCCTGCCCCCGCCCCTCCTTGCAACCTGCTTTGAAAAGAGCAGTTCCAGTGGGCCTGTGCCTGCCCTCCTTAGGCAAATGAATGCTCTGTTATCTCTCCTACTGCAGGTGCCTTGTCAGAGCTTTTCTAAGTGTGACCAAGGATTGCTGCTTTTCCTATATTATTTCTGCAGGATGTGGGCTCAGATCGTTCAGTGCTTCCTGAGAGCTGGTGCATTCATCTCCCTTCACAGTCACTAAGAAAAATTGAGTAAAGGGGATCCTCAGTTTATGTTTCTGTATATCAGAGTTCTTTCTTTCCTCTTCTGTGATGCACAAATTCAATACAGTGCTAATCAGTCTGGCTCAGTCTACTCCACCCAGTTATTTCTCCTGATAATGCCAGGCCTGAGACTTCTTCCAAATGTGAAAAAAGGTGGGCTCACTTCAGAGCTGACTGGGAGGATGAGCGGATCTCCTGCTGTTGATGACAGACCAAGCTGGTGATGTGACCCTGAGCTACCCCAGCTGCTTGTCAGGCAAAGAAGGGCCAAAGCAGGAACTGGGAACGGTGGGTCGAAGGGCTGGGTTAAGCTGTGAGTCGGGGCAGAGCCTTTCATTGTGGTGGTACTTTATTTTGTTTTAGAGTGTTGTTGCCCTACAAAGGGATAGACTTTTGTCATGGCATGGCTGGAGGGCTAAGTTACTGAAATGGTGGATGTGGATCCTGTCAGAAACAGCTTTTTGACCAAAACATTTCTGCAAAGAAACTAAGTTAGGGAGAACAGGGATAGGTCAGTAGTGACTATGGAAGAATCACAAAAGGGAGCATGGGGAAGATTTACATGGGTTGCTACTTTCCTTGCAATTTACGTTTCACATTGCCTTTATTTCTGCTTCTGAGCTAGAAATCTAGAGAAGTGGTTAGTAAGTTGAAACATGGGAAATCAAATAATTCAATTTTGGAATGAAAGAAAAAAAAAGAGTGAGATGGGGGGTGCAGAAGGAATATTCTCTCAGATCATTAACTTGTGTTTGAGTCACTGGAGATTTTCAGGGTGATAGGGGAGTTCAGTGCTAAGTAGCTGTTAGGTACATTTCTTTTAAAGAGAAGAAAATTGGGTAAGAGAAGCTGGCAGAAGTATAGCATATCCTTGTTCTGAGAGATGGGCTGTTTGCAGCAGAGTGATTGACAGTGCTTGCAGGAATCCCACTGATATGAATATGATATTAAAAAAAAAAGTCTATGAGAGCAATAATTCATGATTTACTCCAGTCATATGAGGTACAATGAAAAGTGGAATGGAAGACGAACATGCAGTGACACAAGTCTCAATAGCAAATCCAGCTTTAGTATTTGGGACTCTCCTACTGCCTTTACACTTTTCCAGGTGTGTCCTCTGCTTTGCCAGACCTAGGACTTCAGCACACTTGTGTTTTCTAAGGTATATTTCTATTGTTGTCTGCTTGTTACCTCCCAAAATCTTTATATATATACATTGCTTCTCCTCTTGCAGGTCTTCAGCAAGAAATAGTTGGATCCTGTAAGGTATAGTTGTTAGGACCTCAAATCTAAAAAGGGTCTTTCAAGGAGTGTAGAACTATCCTGTACCCCAGACTAGAAAGCCATGCTTTTATATTGGTGTAATATCAATGACCGAATGTGACCAAATTACTAGGGGCCCTTTGTATTGATTTTTAGATAAAGAAACTGTGCTTTGTCACTTCAAAAGACTTGGAGAAAATGGCATGTTTTACTGAAGTAAAAGGAGCTCTTGCTCTTCGTTTATTTCACCTCAACAGGAAGAGAAAGCTCGGTTCTGTGTTGCATCATGCAAAGTATAGACGCTTGTTGAGTTCTCATTGCAGGAATTAATTCTGATGGAGGATGCTGAAGATATGGCACAAGCTAATCTGTTTAGATTCCAAGATGAGTTGCGGATTGCTAGAAGCTAAGAAAAAATGTGGCTTGAAACTGAATATTACATGATGTAAGTGAAAGAAAACAACCCTCCTCTCTGCATCTTCCCTCAATTTAATTTTTGCAGAGATGCTTTTTTGAGAGTACAAAACAATGAGTTTGGGGAAATGCAGCCCTATGCAACTTCATCAAGCATCCTAACATTGACTAATAACAGCAATCTGTCATACAAACATATCAAAATAATTGGCTGTGCTTCATTGGTAATGCTGATCAGACTGCATGGTAGTACCTTCTGTCACCAAAATGATGTACAGTAAATGTGCAGATGTTATCTACAGTGACCTACTAATTCTTCTTGAATGAGGGACTATATTTCTTCTTGCATATGATAATGTTAGCTGTTTTTAAAATGAGCTCCGTTCACTCTCAGCCAAATTATTTGGAAAAATAAGTAGTTAATTAAAATATCTGGTGCTATAACCCTGTCTGAAGCTTAGTATTCACAAAATTTTGGCTGAGCTTTCTAGGAATGAAGGAAAACGTTCCTACTGTCAGAAGGAGAAATGTTATGTGGCCTGTTGAAAAACATACAGAACACAGAGTTTTCCCTTTATGGGGTATTCTTAGGTAAGTATGTGGTAAGTTCTCTTCCCCTTACGTTATAATAATCTTGCCAAGTTGTTTACTTGTTTTATATTCATTTGAACGATCACACTGTTTTTCTTCAATGAATCCATTAAAAACAATGTATTTTACATTCCACTAGGCTGCATTCGGATACCAGTTTTAGGAGTTGACTGTCACATTTAAAATACTATCTGATTGAAAGCTGTAGTTTTGAATTTCATTTGCATTGCATGCCCAAAAAAGTTGGAAAGAATGAAAGTATCTAGGGAATAAAAGTACTGACTTCTTGGAAAATATTTAGCAGTGTAACAGAATAATTCTTAAAGTTTATGTGAAGAAAAGATATTTAATAACAGTATCATCTTTCACTTAGTGATAATATAATTTGATAGGAAGAACAACTTTTGCTTTAAATCTGCTGCAAAAAACATTTCCACTGTGAATCTCCAATGTGTTTCATTCAAATGAAAAAATAGGCGAATTACATACTTCCTCTGTTTTGGTATTTTTATCTTTACTTGATGCAGTCTGTAATTCTAGAGAGCTTATTTTTTGAATTTCCAAAGGAAGCAAAAACTTTGATGATAGCTAAAATGAGGATGCAGAAAAGATGACGACTGATACGTTTTTATGCTAACTTCTGTTCTGGAAAAGGCAAGGTGGAGAAATTACATGTTTTAGTAATATTAATATAGAAAAAGAACAAATGTTTTTGCATTGCTGTCTTTAAAAATTGTGGAGGAGGGGTAGGAGTTTGCCTTAAGTAGTTGTTTGTCTGACTGTGGCTACCTTACATGTTGGTATCATTTTGATTCTGAGTGTTGTATAGACTACCTCAAGAAAGCTTATTCACCTATTTCCGCAATGCACACTAGAAGTATTAATTCGTTAGATGCTTGTAGAACAGGATGGAGAGAGGCCACAACCAAGGTCTGCGTAGGTAGGTGCCTAACGCCCGCAGAAGGTGGGAATCATTTAGTGCCTGAATCTGCCTGGGGAGCTGTGCGCTGGTGGTTTGCCCAGGTCATGGGAGATTCTCATGTCCTTGTCAGTGATCGGACCCTGGTTCGATGAGTACTGCCTCAGGGCCCTCATCGCAAGACACTTTGTTTTGAATGTCTTGGCTGTGGATTACAAGATTGAAGACTGGAGAAGTGATGACTAATTTGCTATTAATAGTAAAACTGGGGTATTGTCTCCAGATGCCATGGGGTGGACAACTCAAAGTTATACGGGAATGGAGTGAAAGGTGTGGGGGAGTTGTTGTTTGTTTAAGGGAAAACTATTAAGAGTCAGAATGTTCTGGAATCTGTTGACATTTAGAACATGAGCTACAGCTTTAAAAGCAAAACCTCTCATCACAAATGAATTTTGTGGCAGGATTCAGGTGTAGAACTGCAGTCCCATTATGTAACTAAAAGCACAAAAAGCTCCTGCACAAAAATGAAAAGCTCTTGTGCCTTCTCTCCGCAGAGAAAGGCTGCTTTGTATATCGCATGTATCACACATATGCCACATGTATTGCTTGTGTATTGCTTTTACTTTTCTGTTTTCTGTCTCTGGATGCTAGGGATTTTGAAACGTGCCTTTAAAGAAAGATTAGGAAAGAGATGTGGTGCTGGGCATTGCATGAAGTAGGGGTATACAAGTATATAATGTCTACGTGCAAGGGGGATATGGATGAATAAAGGAATGTTTAATGAATATCAGGAGAAACTCCCAGTGGGATCTGTTGTGCTGTGACAGTTTTCCACTGGAAAGAAGCAAAACCACTGTGGCTTGAAAAATCTTTTAATTAAACTGGACACAAACTTGAGAGTGTAATGTAGAAAATCCTTCCCCTTACAAAGATGGACAGGATGACTGAAAAGGTCAGATTAATCTCCCCATTTTATGATCTAATTAGTGTATTAATCACCTTCTCACAGAAAATTCAGCCCTGGAAAACACTAAGAAAGTGTTTTCTTTGCTAGTCTTCTCAGACCTGCAGAAATGCCTGACAAACATTTAATAGAATGGTTTAAGGGCAGTCACTGATGTTCATTATTGCTTGAGACTGCTTTGCAGGGGGAAGCGTTTGAGTGGTAAAGTAAGGTCTGGCATTGATTAGTGGGTAGGGCTGTACTATGCCTGCTCAGTGTGCACGTAGCCTCCGTAGCTATGAACTAGCCTGTTGGTCTCCCAGGAGCAGTGGCAGTGTTTAGGTCTGCTTAGACCGCAGAACCCATCAGCGAAGACACAGAGGTTCTCAGGTGGAGATCCTAGGCTGAGCTTTGTTGCAGCAGATATGCAACCAGTTTATACACTAAAGGTTGATGATATCCACTCTATTTTGCAATCACAGCAAGATGTGTGATCCGCACACGTGTTGATCTGCTTCAGACTCAAGCAAGATTCAGTCAAATAACTAATGTAGGTGGGAGAATTGTATGATTTCCCCCTCTCCCCCCCTCCCCCACCAAAAAAAAATTGCCCCTTGAAAATATGCAAATACAGCCCTGCTAGCCCTGCTGAGCTTCTGACATCTCCTCTTAGATTTTTGAAATTGTAAGCTTTTTTTTAGATCTCTGATAAAAATGCAGAAGCAAGCCTTGATATCTTTTTCTCTTTTTTCTTTTTAACAGTTTAAACAGCACTAGTTTAAAATAGAGTATGGATAGAGTGAAGGGAAGTGAAAAAGGAGAAACGGCCAGATGTGACTGTTAGAATAGGGTATTATGCAAAAATTATACTGTGCCTTACTGTCTCCAGTATTGGTATCAATGAATGGTAAGTCAGGTTCATACAGCAATTGTGTTAACTTATACAACTGATGGGAGGTTCAAAGCACAGTAGGATGCTCCCAAGCCTGATGCTTTGTCTTGACAGCAGTCAAGGGAAGGACTTGTCTTGCTTCCTCAAGACACGGCCTTGCATGTTCCTGGCAGTCACTGACATGCACAGGGCCAAAGTTTGTTCTCAGTCATGTTGGTGGAGAGTAGGGTTGCTGCCTTGTTCAGGATAATTCATTTCAGAGATACACCAGAGCATTAAGGGAGATCAGACTGTGGCCCATGCTGTCTGGAGACAGGCATATCCTATAAAATATAACCTATTAAGTCAACTATGACTAGTCAGCAGAGTGGTTAGTGGAATGGGATCTGAATAGATCCTGTTAGATCAAGAAGATGGCTGCATTGTGTCTTTTTTATAGTGCCTGTGTGTATTGTAGGATGATAACTTGCCAAGGACCACAGCTATCTGTAAGGAGAACTAGACATGGCATTGGTAGGCTTCAGAAAACACTTTTGCTATCTAAAGGAAAAGAATATTCTACTGGGAGAGACCTAGGGAATGCTAAAGCAAAATATCTTATTGCAAAGATCTGTGTTGCTTGAAAAGCCATTGCAGTTAGTTGGCTACACATTATTTAATTTGTTTAATTTAATGTTTGTCACTTCACATATGAAATGCAAGTATTTTCAATACAGTAAACTGATTATTCAGGTATCTAGTTGAACTGTTCCCTGAGAAGTTATTTACATGGCAGGTACAGGGGAAAGGTAGAGAGAAGGACCCAGGCCAATTGCAAGACGTGTTCCCTGCAACTAAATCTGCAAACTCTACCTATTGAAAAAGCAGGCCTTAAAGTATATCCAGAAGATAAACCCAGATGATTTCCAGCATACCAACTAATCAAGCACTTTCAGAACTAAAGACTTAATGCTTATTCAACAACTTCACATTTAAATTAAATTAAATTAAATTAAGAGTAGTTGAACCCCTCCACTGATCGAAAATACAGCAACTATGTGAATATGATGTGTGGACTTTGATTATTCAAGAATCTACCTCACTTATGTGGAAATACAGCGAATATCCAGAATTTCACTTGGAAACGTATTCATATTCAGTGGAACACTCACTAGTAATGAAGTCAGAACTGCTCTGCTGGGCAGTGGTTTAATTTTCCTGAGCTTTCCCTTGTGTCTATCCAAAKGTCAGCATGTCAGTTACTTGTGTTCAGAGCTCCCAAATGGTTTGGTGATCTTTGGTGGAAGAGGATTGTAAAGCTAGGCTTGTTTTTTGTGTTTTTTTAATTTTTATTTTTTGTTGCTATCTTTGCAGTGTCACTTGTTGAAATATAGAGCAATTTAACTTAATTTTTGTTTGAATTTGGAAAACCTGTTCACACTGGTTTAACAAAGATTAGGCATCTGAAAAAATCTGTTCAGTCTTTATAATTCTTGGACTCATCAAAGTTCAGGTCAGTACAAAACACTCTGGCTAAATAAATAGCAATGTGCCCCTTGACACTGACATCCTTTACATCATTGGTACCTCAGATGTTAGCATCTGTTTAAGCACAGGCTGGGTACTTTCGTCATATTATTTCCAAAAAGTAACATCTTTTATCTGTGTTTGCTTTTTGCCTATAGTCAGCGTGGAATATACATGGAATGTTTAACATCAGAGTATTAACTTCACTCTGAATTACTGTTCCTGGTGTCCTAGAAGCAGATAAACAGGATGTAGACTTTCTGATGCAACAGTGCTGGAAGATGCCAAGTTTTCAGCAATGTAAACCCAGCACCTTTCTCAGTCACCAGCACGTACTGGAAATGTCCCACGTGATCTGCCTAGATAAGGCAAAGGAGACAACCATAGATTTAAAGTAGCTGCTCCTTCATGAAGGAAGAAGAAATACAACTGGAAAGAAGGCTGCAAAACTAAAGGAGGAGGCAAAGGGGCTGGGTACTTTGTTTAAGTTGAACATAAAAACTGACTTACTGAATAGGACCAATGATATGTATAGTCATTCTCCTTTAGACCTATATGAAATGATCCTGAAATGATGGCATATTCTAAACAATCACTAATCTCCCGCTCTGAACACTAGAATAATCTCCCACTACAGAAAGTTTCTGCTGTTCCTTCTAACGTGCAGCTTTTATGCTGAGGCTGAGAGGTCTTAGAAAGTTGTCAGAGCAATAACAAGGGAGAAAATGAGTATTATCTAGGCATACACCTATACAAGTTAGAAGTTAATGCAGAGATTTAAGGCAAGAGGCTGTTCAGAAAGGAAGACTAACAAGCAGTGGGAAATAATCAATGCCTTTCCTGAAAGACCAGTCTTGGGACTAATCTCTTGCTATTTTCATTAATACCACGGTACAAAAAGGAAGAATGAGCTAATGAATTGTATCGATAGCACAAATTTTGGAGGTTTTATCCGTATATAGGAGGATATTTCTCCATTCAATTTGGTGTCTTTAGGTAATTAAATTCTTTGAATCCCTTTATACTCTTTTAGTACATGTAGACAGATTTTCCCCCCCAAAATACCATTTTTGTGAACATGGTACACATTTCAGGCTTAGTCTCAATTAATTCAGTCCAGTGATCAATATCTGAGTTGCAGCTCTACTCTCAAAAACCACATTCTTTTCAGAGCAATTACTTACATCTGAAACTGTCAGATACTAGCTAAGGAACAAGAATTCTCCCATGTAAATGCTGTCTGAGTATGAAAGAGAGCTAAGCTGTACTGACCATGTATATTTTAATATGCCTAATGATTAGAATTGTCTTGCAAAGAGTTTTATGCCTTCCAGTTCAACATCCCCTTTGCTATTTTCTTTGCATTTTCATAGTGAGAGTGCTATTGGATTCTTGGGCTGTTGACAAGAGATCATATAGAGACAGCATTTAGGATAACTAAAATTTGGCAGCCCAAACCCTTGAAAACACCCTGGTATAAGCCTTGCTGTTGTGTTCCTTGCTTTTTGTACCTTGAGATGAATCTTGAGAATTGGTAATCAGTCTGGAAAGTGAAGTCAGTTCAAATACAGTGTCTGCCTATTAACTTTAGTTCTTTAGAGCATTTGTCTTCCCACGTGATAAAAGCAAAAGCTGTTAACCTGGAGCCCTTTTAATTAAAAAAAAAAGTTCTGGGGAGATTACTGTGCATAGGCTGTTGTGGGATTTGAAATTCAGACAGGCGCTCTCTCTCTCTCCCTCCTCATAAAAGATAACCCAAATTGTTGAATTTTGAGGAATAATTCATGTCCCATTTCTTCAGCTGTGCAGAACATGGGATTTGTGGCTGGGTTAGCTTTTTTTTTTTTTTTTCTGGCTTTATTTTGGTAAAGTGCTTGGCTCCTATTTGTGTTATGACATTGGTGCTGACTGCCAAAGATAACTATTAGTTCTAACTGATTGTTAGTTTACACATGCACACTTCTATTTGTCTAAATGTAATTACAGTGTTTTAGAGACATTACTATTCTTTCCGTCTCGGGGCAAAGTGCCGTCAAGTCAACAAAAAAGACTCTCATTGACATCCCTGGGTAGTGGCTTATGTTGTCCCTGATTAGTAGCATGTGCTTCCCTTCTGTCAGAGACTGCTTCTATTCCAGTGCTCTCATTTCCCTTACGTGAGTTATGTCATCTCTTCATACATAAATGCAAACATATATATAACAGTAATTTCTGTTTACACATAACTTTCCAAGAAAAGCAAGGTAGCATAATCAGTCCTATTATTAGGTTAGGATCCAAAAGGGCCTAATGAGCTTGACAGACAAAAGATTTTCACAGTAGTGATTATAGAGTGAGTCTGACCGTCAATTAAAACTACTCTCTCTGAACCTTTGTTTTTCAGACAAGGAAGGACACATAAGGGAAATTTCAGAGAAGATCCAAAAACAGCAGGTGGCTGTCACTGCTGTGCTGTGCTCAGTTTTAATCATCAGATTGGAGAAATAACATGTCTGGGTTGCTCAGGGATGTACAAATCTAGATTTACTCTTTAATGCCAGAAATTAGAGATTTGGGTTGTGTGTATGAGACATGTAATTCCTGACAGGCCCTTCTACCTTAGTTTTCCCACACAACATTCTTACCTTTCCTCTTGGTTATTTAAAAGTTTTAACAGATTTTGGCGGTTGTCTTATAAAGGTGTTGTAATGAGGTGTATTTTATTATGCTTTCTGACCTGTGGGTGAATATCTAATGTGTTCATTTTCATTCACCAAGGAATATTTATTAATAAATCCAAAGAATTTTCTCCAATACAGACAGTCACTGAGAATTTAGCCAGCAAATGTAATGTCAGTTGTGCTATTTGGTCTTTTTCTTTTGAAAGGGTTTTTTTGAGTTTTTGGGGAACTTTTTGTTTGGTTTGGTGGTTGTTGGGTTTTTTTGATTGATGTTGGTTATTGTCTTTGGTCATCTGCTTTTCAGTTTGTTATAGGTGGCAAAGAAGGTATCTTGGCTTTCTTTGATATTGGTCTGTGTGGACACAGAGACTCATATTTTGTTCATTTATAGTAATTCTCACTGTTTCATGAACAACAGACTTTTTTTTTGGAAAGGTGGCAACCTAATTAATGCAGAAAAGCTTTCATTGCTGCTCTCTCAATGTCAAATATGTGGTATAAAAAAAGCTATCCATCAGAAACCACATGCTGCCTCATTAAAAACAAAGAGAGGAAACATTTTATTTACTTCAAAAAACACCATATCAAAATAGAAATGGGGGAAGGGAGGAGAGAGGCTGCAGCTGTTGCAGTCAAAGTTTCAACTTCAGAGCTCTTTTTTTAATGCTTGTCAAATTTGACAAGTTTGTGTAACTTCTGGTTTGTGGAGGTGTGCATATATTTACATATATTTACTGATTTTGTTTCATGTCACCAGACAATACTTGTTTAATAAATCAAGTGATGTTATATATTGTTAGAAAGAAGTGATGGTCAAAAGCTGACATCCTGTGTTCATTTTTTAATAATGGGTCTTTCACTTGAGTATGGTCTTCAGTTATTTGGCTTCCAGTGCATATGCTTCATCCTGATTAATAAATTGCTTTAGTTAATTTGAGTGGCAGCGTCACTTAATGTGCAATTGGACAAGTCAAATCATCAGCCGCCCCAGAGCTAAGGGCCAAGCAATCTGTACAGTATTAACTTTGCATTGATGCCAAACATTTAGCCAAAGTTTGAATCAAAAAAATGGAAGGAAAATGTATTTCACTTAATTATATATTTTTGGCCATTTAAGTATCCAAAATAATTTTTTCATTTTCACCAATTACACTCATTTGTTTTGTTCTCTAATATAAAATTCAAAAGGCAATTCTTATAATTAAACTGATTCAAAAGGAAGCTATTCGGTAGTTGTTGTTCAACACTATTTGAAACTCCCAAAATGCAAAAGGGTTTGGTTGATGAATTTCCTGCTAGTTTGTAATTCATACAGATTCACCAGCTCCATGGTTCAGTCTGCACCATAGTTTTGGTCCCACCTTACTAAATCAGTCTCCACTAACTTAGGGTCTGTTGGAATGTATGCATTTTTTAGGCCTATCAACTGCTCAGATAAATGTTCTCATTCTCTCTCTCTTTCTCTCTCTCTTCTTCCCTTTCTCCAATCCTATCCTTTAGAATATTTTCAAAAATTTCATGAGTCATTTTAGTCTGCTCGCATGCTCCCCATGCTAGACTTCCATTCTAGAAGAGTTATTTTGGATCATTCATGTAACACTTGGACAAAAATAGATACCATTTTCAGTGGGTAACTGTTGTCCCCAGAGGGAAGGTTTCCAAGACTAGTTTTTTTCTTTCTGATACTGATTGAATGTCTTGGTGCCACAGTGCCATCTCCCTAATACTGATGAAGTGACAGAGCATAATGACTAATATCTGTTAAACCTGTCTGATTTTGCATCCACATATCTACCTTCTTGGCTAGGCCTGGCCTAAGACCCAAAGTCAGACCCATTCCCTATTCTTACTTTCTGTTCATCTATGCCTCATCTAGAGCAGCACTTTGTTTGGATCTGTGTGTTTTTCCTGCAGTGGTTTTTCAGTATCAGCTGCATTGAGTGCAGTTCAGAATGTGCATATTTGGGTATGAAAATGTTCAACTGACTGGAGCTAATATCTGAATAATATGGAGGCTTTGGGTTATTATCCAAATGGGCAAAGGTGGAGGAAGACTCCAGAGAGGCAAAATGACTGAAATTCCCTGGGGCCAGAAATTGGCATTGAAAAGAAGAGAGACGCTCTTTGCTGTTAATTGACCTCTTTAGGTTTTCTGAGCTGAAAATATTGCATATTGCCTACCTATGCAGTGCAAATAAGGGAAATATGTTAGGAGAGTACATGATGTATGAGAAAAGGCTGATAGAAATTGTTTTGCTCAGCTTCCAGACGAGAAGGTGAACAGGAGATGGGATGCACCCACAAGTGCTGAGGGAGCTGGCAGATGTTATTGCCAAGCCACTCTCCATCATCTTTGAAAGGACATGGAGAACAGGAGAGGTGCCTGAGGACTGGAAGAAAGCCAATGTCACCCCAGTCTTCAAAAAGGGCAAGAAAGAGGACCCAGGGAACTACAGGCCAGTCAGCCTCACCTGCATCCCTGGAAAGGTGATGGAGCAGCTCATCCTGGAGGCCATCTCCAAGCATGTGGAGGACAAGAAGGTGATCAGGAGTAGTCAGCATGGCTTCACCAAGGGGAAATCATGCTTAACCAATCTGATAGCCTTCTCTGATGGAATGACTGKCTGGGTAGATGAGGGGAGAGCAGTGGATGTTGTCTCCCTTGACTTCAGCAAGGCTTTTGACACTGTCTCCCATAACATCCTCATAGACAAGCTCAGGAAGTGTGGGTTAGATGAGTGGACAGTGAGGTGGCTTGGGAACTGGCTGAATGGCAGAGCTCAGAGGGTTGTGATCAGCGGTGCAGAGTCTAGTTGGAGGCCTGTAGCTAGTGGTGTCCCCCAGGGGTCAGTCCTGGGTCCAGTCTTGTTCAACTTCTTCATCAATGACCTGGATGAAGGSACAGAGTGCACCCTCAGCAAGTTTGCTGATGATACAAAACTGGGAGGAGTGGCTGATACACCAGAGAGACCTGGACAGGCTGGAGAGGTGGGCAGAGAGGAACCTCATGAAGTTCAACAAAGGCAAGTGCAGGGTCCTGCCCCTGGGGAGGAATAACACCAGTAGAGGCTGGGAGCTGACCTACTGGAAAGCAGCTCTGTGGGAGAAGGACCTGGGAGTGCTGGTGGACACCAAGTTGACTGTGAGCCAGCAATGTACCCTTGTGGCCAAGAAGGCCAATGGTATCCTGGGGTGCATCAGGAAGAGTGTTGCCAGCAGGTCGAGGGAGGTGATCCTCCCCCTCTACTCAGCCCTGGKGAGGCCACATCTGGAGTGCTGTGTCCAGTTCTGGGCTCCCCAGTACAAGAGGGATGTGGCACTACTGGTGCAAGTCCAGCAAAGGGCTACAAAGACGATTAGGGGCCTGGAGCATCTCTCTTATGAGGAAAGGCTGAGAGAGCTGGGCCTGTTTAGCCTGGAGAAGAGAAGGCTGAGAGGAGATCTTATCAACGTGTACAAGTACCTGAAGGGAGGGTGTCAAGAGGATGGGACCAGACTCTTTTCAGTGGTGCCCAGCAACAGGACGCGAAGCAACAGGCACAAATTGAAACACAGGAAGTTCCATCTGAACGTGAGGAAAAACTCCTTTACTGTGAGGGTGACAGAGCACTGGAACAGGTTGCCCAGAGAGGTTGTGGAGTCTCCTTCTCTGGAGATATTCAAAACCTGCCTGGACGCGATCCTGTGCAACGTGCTCTAGGTGACSCTGCTTGAGCAKGGGGGTTGGACTAGATGATCTCCAGAGGTCCCTTCCAACCTCAACCATTCTGTGATTCTGTGAGATTGCTGTCTTCAACTAGCTAGTGGGAGGGTATAGAGAAAACAGCACCAGACTCTTCCTAAAGGTACCCAGGGATGGGAAAAGAGGCAATGATCACAATTTGCATCACAGGAAATCCTAATTTGATACTGGGAGACAAACATGAGGGTGGTCAAGCACTGTAGCAGGTAGCCCAGAGAAGTTGAGAAATCTCCAGCCTGAGAGATACTCAAACTGGGCTGGGCAGAGCCCTGAGCAGCCTGACCTAATCTGGACCTACTTTGAGCAGGAGGTCGGACCAGATGATTTTAAAAGGTCCCTTCCAGTGGAGATTATTCTGTGACTCTATAGCTGTTACTTAGTAGGTCTGTAAAGTATTAGGATTGACTGGGTGCATTACTGTTCTGGCTGGTTAGAGGGCAGGTGGGGTTGAGGGTAAGGAGAGTGTTTAGAAATACAACTTACCTTATACAGCTTCTTTAAACTTTGCTGTTTATCTGTGCTGTGGTTTTGAGAGGCTCTATAAACTGTCTCTCTTCGCTTTTAACTTCTGGCTAGGTGTTTTTCCTGTGTCTGCCATTAACACTATACACAAGTGCATCTGTGTTGAGATTGCTCCCTCAGAGTTGAGTCTCAGTCCAGCAGGAATTGTTAAACACAGGCTGAACTGGATGTCACTGGTGTATTCAGTGAGCACAGTGGGACACATGCTTCAAAAGAGAGACTCAAATGACTTGCCATAGTAGGGTCTTGGAGATAGAGTGCAAATTAGGATATATTCTACTGTAATTATATCCTCATGTTCATAATGATTAGAGAAAGAACAAACATGACTTTCTTTTGATAAGAGATTAATAAGGACATGGAGGAGTGGACATCTACACACTGCTTTCTTCAAACACACAACATGCTGTGATGCATAATACTTCTAAAAATGGGAGAAGCACTGAGATGTTCAGACTGACATTTCAGTGCCTGTCTGATTTCAGTGTCTGCCTGAAATATAGGGTTCAATAATCCTATTATGTGTGTCTGGCACACTCCTTCTTTAGCAATGAGGCTACTATAACTGCTATAATGAGACAGAATAGCCAAAGCCTGATTCTGTGGTGCCTCATCCTATCATTCAGCAAAGCTATATCGTCATCAGATGCAATCTGTTGTTTTCTTTCCTGCTGTGTGGTATTGATTTTTCTAACCTTTCTTAATGTTAAATTTGCTTGGCTTTTTAACTTTCTTACCAAAGGTTAATGCTATTAAGTTGAGCAGATATCTATAAAACTGCAAACATTAYTGCCTGTCTTGCAATTATTATAGTGTCCTTTGATTAAATCCTGGTTGCATTGGTAAGCTCTGTGTCTTGAAGATTTTTCTGTCATTTGTGAATAATATGGCAAAGGTTGAGAAGAACTGCAGTTGAATTGCTGCCCAATACTGTGAGAARCAGTGGTTTAAAATACTAGATTTGATATGTCAGGAGCAACAAATTTATCTAAAAACTTCTTACCATCACTGAACATGAACTGCACAGGCATTCCAGCAAAGTCATGAAGCAGATGCAGGAAGGTCCGAGTGCTGCTGCCTGTCCTCTTCCCCCATAYGTTCTGTCCAGGCCAGTTTCTTTAGCATCGTGGCAACAGGAACAGAGCCAATAATGGCTATCAATTCCAGAACTGATGAACTGTTTATTGCGGAAAGGGAATGAGGTATCACAGTTTAATTTGAAGGATTTGGTGGCTTTAACAGTGATAATCTGTCAACATTTTTCAGTGTGATCTACAGTGGGACTTGCATAAAGTGTCAAAGCTGCAGACAGCAAGTGAATGGTTTCAGGCTACCACTGTTAAGTTAGGTGTCATTTTTTGCTGCTGCTCTCACAGAATCATTGTGGTATCAATATCACAGGTACAATAACCTGCCTTTGTAATAGTGCATCTGTCATCCCATTTATAAGTTTAGAATATCAGATTTCTGTGGTCTGTCTTTGAGGCCTTTCATTGTAAATATGCACGAAAGACTCTGCCTGTTAAAGGCAGGCTTGAACATAGTGTGTCTGTAGGATGAGGATTTTAGGGTGAGGTGCATCACAGCTGTCTTCAGGAGCTGTGGTAGATCACTTACCATGCCCTCCAGCCACCATGTTGAAGCTATCTCTCCTCAGTAGTGCCTCACAGTTGCTCTGAGATACTTCTTTCTCATCCAAGAACATCCTGAGAAACTAGGCAAGGGCTAACCTCAAGCAAAATGTTGTTAACAGTAGAAAGCATGAAATAAAAGCTGTTGTAGATCCTCACTTAAAAAAAAACCAGATAGTTGAATAAATTCAGTCTTCCCTGGGTGGAATGCAGAATTGCCGTCTACCTGCGGTTGCCAAAAGCTGACTATCCAAGGAGAAGATCAGACTTGTTAGTGATTGCAGTAAGGAATATTTCAGAAGTACCGAGGGGAGTTTAAATCTATTACTTATAAATTGGTACCTATAAACCACTTACTTTGCCAGCACCGTGGAGCCAAGGAATGGTCCTGGCACAAGATAAAAGACCACCCTTCTTTACTGTTAATTTAAGAGCTAGTAACTCAGGGTTCTGTCTCTTCTCCCATGCTCAGCAGTAGCTGTCCTTGTCATTGATTTAGTTTTCGTCTGTCGTGTTCCCTTGCTGTTCAAAGGCTGATTGTGAAAGTCCAGGGAGGTTCTGCTTATCTGTAGTTTCTCGAAGCTTGGTCTCTTTTGCCACTATTAATGTCAATTATGAGGCTGCCTGAGAGCACCCCATTCTTAGTGAATGAGATGTCTTTCCATTGAGAGTGGGCCTTGATTAACAAATTTCCTTCGGTAGTTTTCAGGCCTCTCCATCCCTACACCTTTCTTGGGCTCCCTTGCTGTCTCAGGCTGGGCTTACAGAACGTGTGTTCCTTACAGAATCTGAATGGCTTGTGCCCCTTCTCCCCTTCCAAATTCTGTGTTTCAGCCATGGCTGGTGAAAAGAAGAGTGGAGACCAGGCAACTCTTCAAATCGCCTGACACTTAGCACTGACTTCAGATCTCCAGCTGCCTTTTCCCTAGCCTCTTCATGGTGGCAGTAGCAGTGTTTCTGTAAGGGAAGTCTTTGATGACATGTGTTGATGCAGGTATATCATGCCTCCCCCAGGCAGGCCTGCTACTACTATTTGAAAAGGCATTTAGAGCAGTATCAGGTACCAGAAAGGCTACAACTTTACTTGTGAACAGTTTTCCTTTCAGAAGATTTTGAGGAGGAAGAATTACAATAAGAAGGATGCTATTATCTCCTCTCTTACCTCTTTCTCTTCATCCGTATCCTCTGCATGACAATTTTGTTTGTTTCTATATGCATTCTGGCTGTGCAGGGGAGCATTTCAGTGATAATGTATGTCTTCCAACTGGAGACCCATTATCTTGTTGCTTGCAATCCACTAAACGCTATCTACATTGCTGATCTGGGAAATTCTACCTTCTATATCTTTGTTCTAATCGCTGAGGTAGAGACAGCTTGAAAGTTTGAGGATTTTTTGATTTAACAAAGTAATGTATTTTATACACATATGTACACATGCTAAGAGTCTGTACTCAATGTTTTTTTCGTATCAGTTGTTACTGTATATTGCAGGAATGTAAAATATGTCCGATAAAGACAAAGCTAGGAAGCTTTTAAGGGTACCTTGAAGTGGAAGGAAAGGGAACCTCTAAATCCAGCTTGTGTGGTTCTTATTATAATTTACAATGCTGCATGAATATTTTTTAGCCTTGAAACCTCTTTGAATGGTGACTTTATGTGGTAGATGTACTTCACTTTTGCTTACTCAGCTCTTTATCAGAGGCTGAGGAATTGCTTTAGCTCTGAATTAAGAAGTCTGAACTGTTTTCTCCACTTTAACATGCTCTCATTCGTATTACTGCACTTCAAGAAGGTTGTTGTTATATCACTTGAAAATTAACTAACACAACTTTACTAGTTCCAGGAGGCTTGACATCTTTATATCATGTTTCAATGCATATAGCAAAAATGTAATAACTGCAGAACCAGAGAGGACAGACAGTCATTTTCCTAGAACCTGATCCCAGAAGTTACTCATCACCCAGAACTCATCATGTAAGAATTTGTCAGTCCAGCGGAGCATCGTAGAACATACTTATCCAAACTGACAAATGTACTTTTGGGGTTTAGGAGATCTAGTCCTGTGCCTATCTAACATCTGTTTCTTAATAATTTGTTCAGCTAGGACTTAGGGTCTTTAGGTTCCCTAGGGATAATAGTCTTTTACTTAGTTCTGCATCTCCATGCAAAGACTTTAAGAATTGTTAACTGCAGTTAATGTCACCAAAGTTCTTGAAATTGAAAGATGACATGTTTTACTTCTCTCTCTGTTTTATTGCTTCTTCACTAGGGATGTGAGTTCATAGAAACCATGGATCAGGACTTCACAGACTTCACCAAGTGCCTTCAAATACTTCAAAAAAAGATAGAAAGGAGTGGTCTCCAGGTAAAAAGCACCACATCTTTGTCTCTGCTTGTTAGTGATTGTACTTAGGTAATGTACTTAGGTTTATGTTTTAAGTTTGCACTGAAATAAAACATCATTTTCTGTGGCCTTGCTCTTCTGAGGTTTTGCCACATTTATAGCACACCCTGTAAATACTGATGCTTCTGCTGAAAGGAATTGCCCGGTGTGCCAATGAACAAACATTGGCTTTCTTAAAAGGCAGCTTGTATTGATTTCTGTTAATGAATTAGCCAAAGTGCTGCAGAGCTGTTGTCGCTGATGTTCAAAGCAAGAGYGCCACTTCGGCATGTAAATATGTTTTCAAGTCTTGGCATAATTGAGCCTTGATGTTCGTCTCTCCTTCTCCTCTCCCAAAGGTGAGATGGGAGGGGAGGGATCTTATCCTGCCAACATTACATTTGGTGAGCCTTCTGGTGAGCCAACTCCTTCTGCAAAATGTTCACCTGGAATCAAAGGGAACCTTTTCAGAGCAAGCAGTGGACTAAACTTAAAAGGAGCCATATGGAGTTTTCAGCTGTTCATTTCACTGGAAAGGCAGAGGAGGCAGCGTTCCCCCTCCCCTTTCATACTTTGGTTTTGGGGGCCTACCTGCTTAGTCTCTCAGAGATGTAAAGTTAAAATGTATTGGACAGGGAAATTTTTGACATAAATCGGTGGCAGGTATGCTCTTGGCATTGTAGCCCTTTCCTCCTCTTAGAGATCCCCTTCCTAAGGGACRAACTCTCTCTGAAGGGCTGAGTCTCTCCTCTTTACCTCTGGGTGAAAGGGATTGAGAAGAAGCATTTGCTGCATCCTCTTAACAATGAGGGCAAGAGCCTTCTAAGAAAACAAAGACAGCAACACAAGGTGTAAGGAGGTGCGTAAACCTCCTCCTTTCCCATTTTCACTGTAGCAGGATAGGAAAATTGACTGAAGTCCTGAGATGACTTGCAGCAAGAGTTGGGAATGCTTTTGTCCTCTCCTCTGTCCAGGGAGACACATAATTAACCAGTTTTTGCTTAAACTATTTTGAAATGTCTTAATCTTCTAAAGGTGATGTATGTCCATAGGAAACTTCAAAATGTTGTCCTATAGTACCCATCTTCATTTGCTTCCCCTCTCTCCACCCTCAATATATACTGTTTTTTGTCAKTTTTCCTCCCCATCAGTATAGACAGAGATGGGAGGGTTTCTCCATGTCACAGCTCTTTTATCTGTCTGACTGTGAGCCACAAACTCTTTATATGGTAGTTTGCGGGGGAGGTGGGGTTGGCTTTTCCCTTTCTGCAGTTTATCATCACAAGAGCACACATGGCTTTCTTGCTATCTAGGACAGGAATGATAATGACTGCTACTGGAACAGGTAAGATTTGTTTTGACTATGGCAAGTAAGGTGTTTCCTCTCTTAAAAGAATTACACTTAGAATAACAAAGGACTTGAATGTTTCCTTGCTTCATTTCATTATCAAATCCCACCTATTGCTATAGAGGGATTTTTTTAAGATATCACAAGAGATTTTTACAATGAATAATTAAAATGAGAGCACTGGGAA
Organism: Apteryx rowi; assembly: GCF_003343035.1. Lineage (NCBI taxonomy): Eukaryota > Metazoa > Chordata > Aves > Apterygiformes > Apterygidae > Apteryx > Apteryx rowi. The sequence goes on from NW_020451011.1 coordinate 198,052, forward strand.
CTTGACATATACAGATGTGTTTCAAGAATGAGTAGCCTGTTCGTGAGTTTTTGAATTCTTTGATATCTCTTCTAGGTAAGGCCACGTGTTAAGTTGTGTAAAGGATATTGCACTCTAATCCCTGATGAGTACAAGCCTAAACGTAATTGCAGTAATTGTGTAGAATTCATGCCAGTGCATTAAACCTAAAATTTCRGTTCAGTTATATTTTCATGCTGTTACATGTAGTAAGTAGTTGGGGTACCTGCTTTAAATGCAGTCTAATTTTTTTCAGAAGTGCAAAAACCAAAACAGATATGTTTTCTATAAACATAAGTACCGTGTTCATTACATGCTAGTTGTTTCTTGTTCGTGATGTCTGTTCCATAAAACATAGTAAGATGCCATCAGTTGATTCATGCAGGCTGGCTAAAGGATACATTTCTATTTTTGCTCTTCTGCATTTTCCAGCATAAGGGGTTTCAAGAAGTTACTGATTCAGCTTAAGCAAATGATATCAGAAGAATAAGCAAATAGAACCCAAAACTGTATCACAACTGTATAAGTATTGGGTTTGGTTCAAATTTGCCCTTTGTTCAGAAGCACTAAATATAATTCATTAGTAGGAGGTATGTCCCAGTGATGCTTAGCTTGTTGCCTGGTCCCCTGATAACACAGAGATTTTGAGCACTTGCAACATTTACTGGCCTTAATTTATGGATGAAACCACTTGGCTCTTCTGAAACTCTAGCCCCTTTAAATACCTGAATCTGCATTTAAGTGTCTAATTTTAGGCATATCTATTGAAAACACTTTGGCATAAAACAGATCGAGTGGTGGGAAAACAGACTGTTGAAGCCACAGAATTAAAACTTTAGAGGAGAGAAGAGAGCTGCCATTTAATTCTGTGGTCACCTAGGAAGTACATGCAGTACAGAAGAAAGGAAAGTATAGGGTCTGAACACCTGAAGTGAAGAGAGAAGGATTTCTTCATTTGCATTTCCATTCTTGGCCTGAAGTACAAATTTGCATGTTGCTGTGTGGATTTTTTTTTTTCTTCAGAACAAATATCATCAAAACTTTTTTTTTTAACTCAGAGTATTAACTAGATGGAAGATGTCTTCCTGGTTCCAGGAAAAAAAATGTTTCTAGGTTTGATTTTACCCTCTCTGTCTGGCTTATCCAGAGCACTAGTCAAAGAGGAATATGTCAAAGAGACACTACAAATCTGTTTCTCCATGATTTACAGCTGAAGTTACTAACAAGGAAAGTATTTCTTTAGTATCTTTAAAATATTTTGATTTTTTATGACCATGCTGTGTTTGTTGCTCTTTCTGAGTAGCAATACGTTAAGCTAGGAAATTAATTAGACTCAGTGTATACTCTCGTTCTATAATCTTGTGACATAGTTTGTCTGGATGAAGTTCAACTTGGAGGAGCCAAGGTATTTGAAAGACGAGTTCCTCAGCTGGCTAGAGAATAAATTATTCTTTATCTGCTGCACCAGCAGATAAACTTCTGCTCTTATCTGTCAGTCACCTCAGTGGAAGTTCTATGTGAGGGAGGCTTTGAGCTCACTTGAAAGCATGGGGCGATATTTTGTTCCAAAGGAATTAAGTTTATGCAATCCTCTTCTCCATCTCTCTGCACCTCCATCCTCCTCCTTTTCCTTCTTGCTCACCCAAATAGCTTTTGAACAAATAACTTTTGAACGGAGGAATAGAGTTCTGAAAGATAATTACGTCCTACAGATTCCTTGGATGCAGTCACCTGGGTGGGAGGAAAGGTGAGACAGACGTTCAGTGCCCCCCACTGAAGAGAAGGCTGCAAAGTTAGTTTGTATTTTACTGGTTGTTGGAGAATCCAGTTTGGGCAGAGGCCTTAGAAATGTCTCTAGGACACGGAAGGGTGCAGTTAGAGTTGACAGGCAACAATGAGAGACAAATCTGGGAGAAATGATGTCTTCTTGGTTCTTGAATTACTTGTTTGATAACAACAGTAATTCTSTCTTCTAGAAAAAATTGCTAAGTTCATGGTTGTTTTTCCCTTAAGTCTTAAAGAAAAATTCTTAGAATAGATTCTGAATCCTCAGTGCCATTGTTTTCCGATTTACATTGCTTACCGGGGTATCACATTTTGCTTGAGCAACCAAGTCATGCGGAAAGCAGTATTGGGTTCATTTTGTGATTTCTAAGCCACCTAATTACATATATTTATAATTGCATACTGCAGTGAATATTAGAATAAGCAGTACCCTTTAGTTTTGCAGTCTAGAATCAGTCCTAATTTTCCCTCCTCACAGCCCTAATTCATTTGTGAATTAAACAGTATTGAGTAGGTGAGGGAGTGGAGTGCCACCAGCAAAATCAGACTCCTGAAGTTTGTTTCCAATTTAAAGGCTGATAGGTATTCCTCTTTCTCCTTCTGCATGACTGTGAGTATGTATGTTTGAACATGCATGYGCACATACATATGTATGTATAAACACATAAATTTTCTGGCAGTATACCTTCTTGGTCCAGTGTGATGCTTTTTTATGTTTTGTAGCTCTGTCTTCATTACTGACATGTGTTTCCTTTACATTGTTTATGATCTATTGAACACTTAGATGTGCATATTTTGCTTTACTACATTAATCACTATTTTATCTGTTGTGCAGTTTTCTGAGTGCTTTCCTTTCTTCAATACAAGACCTTCAAGTAAACTTATTTACAGTATTTTCTCTCCAAAACTACTTTCTGGTCTTAATTTTCTCTCATCTAACACAAGCTATTTCAAGAAACTGTTTGAACTTGAAGAATGATAGATTTGCTTATAGTATTGCTCATTCAGAGATCAATGTATCTTGCATTAAGAGGGAAGATTATCTCCATTTTGCAGATGAGAAAACAGAAGTACAGAAGTGCCTTGTCCAGTCTCCCAGCATGCAAGTGGTACCATTGGGAATGATCCTTCAACTTCCAAATCCTAATCAAATGTTCTTTCTGTAATACTGTCCCTAGTCTGACTCATAGGCAGCTCAGAGCAGCTCACTTCAGTTAGAAGTGTAAGTCTGTTTATAAATTGCACAACTTCAAGGAGAATCCTCATACCATAATAGTAGATTTAAGCCATTATCTTTATCTCAGAGGTACAAACTGTGCTTTCTTTAACTGTTTCATCTAAAATACCATTTAGTCTTAAAACTAAGCTCTGGGACTTTTCATTTAACTTTATTATCTTTTCTGCTTAAAAAAAGTTACAGCAGCTCATTTGCTTATATGGGCTGCAAATACAAAAAATGGATTTTATTGCAACTTACATGCCTTTCAGTGGTTTAATATTAGCGTGTTTAAATTGATAAAAACATCAGCATCAATATGAAAAGGTGAAAAAATCCAAACCAACTCTTCCTAAAAATCCTCTGCAGTAAAGTGATATATTAACGTTTCCATTTTAAAATCACATTTTAAAAGGTTCAGTCTATCAGCAGTCTCAGATACTACCTCTTTTAAGTGAATGCAAACATTTTTTCCTGTTGCCTTTTTAAAGAAAGTGTAAAATTAGCCCACTTTATTTTCTGTTGAGGGAGACTAAACATAATGTTAGTGAAGTCATGTGTTTGAGGTGCTGAGAAGAAGACAGAGAAGTGATGCTGATGTACCACCTTCAGCTATACAGAGTTTGAACAGCATGTTAAGCACTCTCAGGTTTGTCTTGATGCAGAGAAAAGGATCCTGAAGGAAAACAGAAAAGACCATAATAAGCAGCTCTAACTATTTAGAAGATTAGAATTTTTCACAGAATCACAGAATAGATGAGATTGGAAAGGACCTCTGGAGATGGTCTGGTTCAACCCCCCTGCTCAAGCAGGGCCAGCTAGAGTAGGTTGCCCAGGACCGTGTTCAGTCAGGTTTTGATAATCTCCAAGGATGGAGACTCCACAACCTCTCTGGGCAACCTGTTCCAGTGTTCAACTACCCTCAGAGTTGAAAAGGTGTTTCCTATGTTCAGATGGACTTTCCTGTGTTTCAGCTTGTGCCCACCGCCTCTTGTCCTGTCCCTGGGCACTACTGAGAAGAGTCTGGCTCCATCATCTTTACACCCTCCCATAAAAGACATTTATAAACATTGATAAGGTCCCCCCTGAGCCTTCTACTCCTCCAGACTAAACAGTCCCAGCTCTCTCAGCCTCCCTTCATACATCAGATGCTTCAATCCTTAATCATTTTCGTGGCCCTGTGCTGGATGTGCTGCAGCAGGTCCATGTCTTTCTTGTACTGGGCAGCCTAGAATTGGACACCCTGCTTCAGATGTGGCCTCACCAGGGCTGAGTAGAGGGGAAGGATCACCTCCCTCGACTTGCTGGCAATACTCTTCCTAACACAGCCCAGGATGCTGTTGGCTGCCTTTGCCACAAGCGAGCATTGCTGATCCATGTTCAACTTGTACACTGGAACCCCCCAGGTCCTCTCTGCAAAGCTTCTCTCCATCTGGTCTACCCCTAGCCTGCACTGGTGCATGGGGTTACTACTCCCTGGGTGCAGGACTTTGCACTTGCCTTTGTTGAACTTCCTGAGGTTTCTCTCTGGMCACTTCTCCAGCCTGTTGAGGTCTCTTTGAAGAGCAGCACAACCATGTGTTGTATCAGGTATTCATCCCAGTGTTGTGTCATCCACCAACTTGCTGAGGGCGCATTCAGTCCCATCATCCAGATCATTAATGAAGATGTTAAACAGTATTGGTCCCAATATTGACCTCCAGGGGACACCACTAGTGACTGGCTTCCAGCTGGACTTTGCGTCACTGATCGCAACCCTCTCAGCCTGGCAGTTCAGCCAGTTTTCAGTCCACCTCACAGTCCGCTTATGTAGCCCATACTTCATCAGCTTGTCTGTGAGGATGTTACGGGAGACAAGTGTCAAAAGCTTTACAAAAGCCAGGGTAAACAACATCCACCACTCTCCCCTCATCCATCAAGGCAGTCATCTCCTCTTAGAAGGCTATCAGATTGGTTAAGCACAATTTCCCCTTTGTAAATCCATGCTGACTACTCCTGATAACCTTCTTGACCTTCACATGTCTGGAAACGGTATTCAGGATTAGATGCTCCATCACCTTCCCAGGGATCGAGGTGAGGCTGACCAGCCTGTAGCTCCCTAGATCCTCCTTCTTGCCCTTCTTGAAAATAAGGGTGACGTTTGCTCTCTTCCAGTCCTAAGGAACCTCTTCTGATTGCCATGTCCTTTCAAAGATAGCCRAGAGTGTCTTCACAATGATGTTGGCCAGCTCCCTCTACACTCGTGGGTGCATTCCATCAGGGTCCATGGACTTGTGTATGTCCTGTTTGCTGAAGTGTTCCCTAACCTGATCCTCCTCCACCAAAGGTAAGTCTTCCTTGCTCCAGACTTCCCCTCTGGTCTCAGGGGCCTGGGATTCCTGAAGGCCAGTCTTATCAGTAAAGGCTGGGGTGAAGAAGGCATTCAGTACTTCTGCCTTTTCTGCATCCTTAGTCACCAGAGTCCCTGTCCCATTTAGCAGCAGGCCCACATTTTTCCTAGCCTTCCTGCTTATGTACTTGTAGAATTTTTTCTTGTTGACATTCAACTGTTGCTTGSCAGTTTCAACTCCAGGTGGACTTTAGCTCTCCTAACCTTGTCCCTGCATGCTTGGATAGCATCTCTATTCTTCCTGGGTTACCTGTCCCTGCTTCCACCTCCTGTACACTTCCTTTTTATTTTTGAGTTGAGTCAGGAGCTCCTTGTTCATCCATGCAGGCCTCCTGCTGCCTGTGCTTGATTTTCTGCTTGTTCAGATGGACCATTCTTGAGCTTGGAGGAGGTGATCCTTGAATATCAACCAGCTCTCTTGGATCCCTCTTCCCTCCAGGGCTATATCCCATGAGATTCTTCTAAGCAGATCCCTGACATTTGCTCTCCTGAAGTCCGGGATCTTTGGCCTGCTTCTTCCTGGCAGGATCCTGAACTCCACCATCTTGTGGTTGCTACAGCTGAGGCAGCCCCTGACGTTTACATCTCCAGCCAGTTCTTCCTTGTTCATAAGGACGAGGTCCAGCAAAATGCCACCCCTCCTCAGCTCCTTGATCACCTGTGTTAGGAAGTTGTCATCAATGCACTCCAGAAACCTCCTGGATTGCTTGTGCCCTGCTGTGTTGACCCTCCAGCAGATATCAGGGTGGTTCGCCATGAGAACCAGGGCCTGTGAATGTGAGGCTTTTTCCAGTTGTCCATAGAAGGCCTTATCTACTTCCTTTTACTGATCAGCTGGTCTGCAGCAGACACCCACTACAATTTCAGCCACATTGATCAAAGCCTTGTAGTCACGCTTGAAACTTTCCAGGTCTCCCCTGGCAGTATCATTGGTGCCCACTTGGAAGAGCAGCAGGGATAACAGTCCGAGGGCCGGAGAAGCCCTGGCAGCCTCTCCACGACATCCTAAATGTGAGCCCCCAGAAAGCAACAAACCTCCCTAGAGGACAGGGCACATCTGCCGATGGGGGCCTCCATTCCATGCAGCAGGGAGTGTCCCACTACTAACACTCACTGCTTCTTCCTGGTGCTCCTGGGTGGCTGAGGCTCTGCTGGCACAGATGCTCCAGCTGAGCATTCCCAGCTCCTCATCAGCTGCAAGGGGAGTGAACCTATTCCATAGTTGTTCCACAACTTTGGAATTCCTTAACTGTTATACAAAGAACAATCCCCTGTAGAAAGGGCACAATTATTAAAAGTACCTGGCTCTGTTTGGCTTAGCTTTGGTTTTATCTGTCAGTTGAGGTTATTTCTGATGATGTGACATTTTTGTAACAGTAAATATGTCAGCTTCAGATCCTGACTGAATTGAAATTTTGCTGATTGTATTTGTGGTTGAAAATTTCATGCAGGAAAGTTATTGGTTTTCATTCCTGAAAACTTTAGGGTACCTAAAACAGAAGTGGGAATGGTTGTTAAAGGAAAGCCTAGGAATAGGGACAAGTTTGCTATTAGCAGGATTTGGGAGCAGGAAGGGAATCAACTACCAAAAATGAGAGGAGAGAAAGTGTGGAAGATACCAAAGCTGTCACGGAGCTGGATTGTGAAGCTTTTCCTTGGATGCTGAAGTTTTTGATTGTATCTCAAAGTTCCATTTAGGAGAAGGGGTAAGAATAAACTGCTTCAGATCTTGTGGCACCATGTCTAAGATACTGTACTGCTGCTGATGGTTGGATTTTTCTTCTTAATGCCTCCCTGAAGGAGAAGAGAAAGTGCAAATGAGATGTATTGTAGGAGAAGTTAAATTTATGTAATGAAAAGGTTACTGTACTGTCAAGTGCTATATCAAAAGATTTTCTTAAGTTATATTAGTAATCCTCTTAATAAGCTTTTCATGCCTGAAACAACTGGATCTAAAGTATTTTTCTGTTTAATTCCCACTTCTAAAATGTACATTTCTTAATAACTGCCAGCAGGAGTAAATCCTTCTTGTAGGGTGTACAGACATATCCTTCAGTGCTGATTATTTTGACTTTAAGATTCAAGCCCACCTTCAGAAAATGCAGTATATAAATCATCCTTCTTACTGTGGAATTACTATAAGACTTCTCATTTTAACAGTATGATAAGGTATGTTTCTTGTAATAAAGAGGATCCAAACTTCCCAATTCCCAGGGAGAAACACCCTAATCTCCCCTGAAGGGAGCATACTGTCTACTTGGACCACTCTAGCTGTGGACATCAAGACACACTGAGTATCTTAGGAATCTCTGTTAGAAAAATTTCCTTTTCAAATAGGTGTCTGCAAGAACACTGCTTCGTGCATTGCAAAMTTTTATTATGTAATCCTTCTGTAGGTTGTTGGTGTTTGTATTTGGTCTATGAAGATAAAAAGAAAGGCAGAGGAAGTTAGGGTGAGATTTTTCTAGAGACTGTGTTGACTTCTTTTTCTTACCTGAAAAAAATAAAAACAGCATATCAAGCTTAGGGAAAAAACAAGGTTTATCTGGCCAGTTAGCAGATCAAGAAATCAAGGGATACCCTCATTAACAAGACTATTGAATCTAATAGGGAAGCCAGGTTTTCAAACAACTACCATTTTGCTATCTTAGTCAAGAAGTAAATATATTTGAAACAGAAAACATGAGATTACTACAGGTGGCTGATTATTGTTCCATTTCAAACCACTAGTTTTGTCCTATTTATAACTATTTTTGATTGGAGAAGTGATTTTTTTTTCTTACCGAATATTTAAATCAATTCAGCCCCTTCTGCCTTACAGCAGCACAGCTAATTTAGCTTCCCTGAAAATAGCTGTTGCTGATGCAACTCTCTCCATGCTGGGAAAATAGTTGAGCTACATTAATACGCCTTTATTCTCAAAACAGTGTTGCACTTGTGTTGACAGAGTCTTGGAGACAGATCCTGTAGCAGGAAATCTTGGAACAGCCATGGGTTTTGACACCAGAAATTTCTCTGCAGGTCGAAGACCAAGACTCAGTTTGTGTTCATAAATTATTTGAGATGATGTTTTTCTGCTTGTGACATGAATGCTGTGGTGTTAGGAATGTCCTCTTCTATAATCAAGAGTATTTTTATAAAATTCCATTCAGTTAATGGGATGTAATTTTATCTTTCTAGTTAAGCATATTAAGAAAAATTGTACTAGCACAGCAAATTTTAACTGCAGATTGTAATAGCCAATACATCTTTTGCCCCTAAAATGTGATTTCTTATTCTTAAATTGAGATGCTTGTCAAGAGTGAATGATGATTTTGTGGCTATCAGTGAGATGGTTTTAAAAATACCTTTAGCAGTTTTCCACATCCTTAAGTACAGAAAAACTGACCTTAGAGAAAACAGCTGCATGAGCTCATAAACAGCAGTGATCTGGTCCCTCAGTCAGTAAGTGAATGAACAAATTAACCCTTTTCCATGGCTTTTTTTTTGTTATCATGTTTAAGGAAACTTTTTTAACCTAAATAGTGCATATAAGAACTCCTGTTTACAGGATTTGCTTTCTGTTTTTATCATGAAACTTTTCCCCGTTTTGTAACATTGTGCAGGCCTTTGAATAGTCAAGAGAAACAGTGAAATTGTAAGGTTGGTCAAATCTTTTGAAGCTTTTTGAGGTATTTATCTTTTTTTTCTTTTCCTTACTTTAAAAAAAAAAAAGAGTATTGAAGAGGGGGATAATAGGGGGTTGTTGCAAAGAGAAAGCATATTGATGATGTTACATAAAAATGGTTTAGCCTGTAGTCCTGAAGCGTCACTGTCTTCTGCAATCCTTTGCCTTAGCCATGTTCAAGAGTGGGGAGGTCTTAAGGAAATTTAGTTCTTCACCAATGTTATGAAAATGAGGTAGCCTGGTAAGTCTAGTGAGGCCCTTATAGTATTCCCACTGTGAGAAAGGCAATAACATGAGCTCTATCTCAATGAGATAGAGATTGAAGAATGTTCATGGCAGAGATGCATTGGAAACTGAGGTTTACTGTAGTTCTGCTGCTCATGCTATTCTTTTTTTAATCAGTTATCTCTTAATTTAACTTTGCCACTGCTAAGGAGGAGACTCAGGGGATGGTCTCTCCAACTTACTTAAAGAACCTGTTGAGCTTCCGTTTAAACAACTGAACAACTAAGCACTAAACAATTAAAGACAAGACCAGTATTTTTGCAAATTAAATGTAAGCATAAAATGCTTACAGCCTCACAAGTGCCTCCAGTTTAAAGAAATCATGATATATTTCTCTTTAAGTGCATGGCTGTATTTATATGGTCTAGAGGACAGTGTGGAAAAATAAAATAGATTCTGTAATGGATATATGCTGACATTATTCAGGTTACATTTAGCTTACCTGCTAGAAATACTGAATATACTCTGAAAAGGAAACATTGGCATCCACGATCCTAACCTACCTCCTTCAGTATTAGAATATCTCCAGCCTCTTAGAAACAAGAGTATAAATTAAGGACTTCTTCCTGCAAATCTTTATACCTGTCAAAAAAAGCTGTACTGCCCCAGTATTCAGTGAAATCATTCAAAAGAGGAACCATTTGCAGTATAGGGCCTGAGAGACATGGGAAGAATTTTGTCTTTAGTTTCAGATCTTGTATCTGCCCCTTGAGTCTAATAGGACAGGCTATTATCCCCTTGTTCATTATGAAGATTAATGTTCAGACCAGTTGCAAATATTACTGTTCAGTTGGGACTTACCAGGAGATCTTTAAACCTGTGTGAACCCAAGTTTAAACTTTTTAAATAGTAGAGCTAATGTCTCTTCCTAGTTGGACACAAATGCCTCTTTCACCATTATCTCCACTGCAATGTTGCTATAAGAGAGCAAGAATGCAGTATAGCACAGCATTATTTATGGTGCCTCTTGTACGAACTTCATTGCTAAAGGTTAAAATGTGCAGGGAGAGAGCCTGAGCCTAGCCAGCCTAAGCCATTAACTCTTACTCAGATGAAATATGAAAAGTGTCACTCTTCAGTGGAAATTGTGATTTTACTTCTTTTCCTGTATTTTATACGGATTTTTTTTACCCTTAAAAAATGTTTGTTTCTTCCCTTAAAATTTTGGCCTACGTATAGTATTACATAATGGAAGTAAAAATAGGCAGAAACTGAATTTAAAAAAAAAAAAGATTCATTTGGTTTAAAAAGCTACATGAAAAAATCTCCTCTGTCTATAGTGTTCAAGTTGGCTTTCTTTATTCATATAGGTATAGACACCTGGGGGCTGCTGGCAGAGCATTTCACGTAACAACCTCGTTCTACAGAATACCTACCTGACTGATTAAAAATATCACACATTGGTTTAGCTCTCCTTTGTTAACTTTCCAAAGATTTTGGACTCATGGCTGATCAGGAGCTGAAAGAAAAAAAGAAGACTATGTGACTCAAAATAAAAGGGAGCTTTGTGGCGGAGAAAGAAAAGAAGGCTGTAACAAAAGGATCTTACATTGGTCTCAGCCTTCTAGATAAGTGGAAATAATAATTACTGGCTGAATGGCAGAGCTCAGAGGGTTGTGATCAGTGGTGCAGAGTCTAGTTGGAGGCCTATAGCTAGTGGTGTCCCCCAGGGGTCAGTACTGGGTCCAGTCTTGCTCAGCTTCTTCATCAGTGACCTGGATGAAGGCACAGAGTGCACCCTCAGCAAGTTTGCTGATGATACAAAACTGGGAGGAGTGGCTGATACACCAGAGAGACCTGGACAGGCTGGAGAGGTGGGCAGAGAGGAACCTCATGAAGTTCAACAAAGGCAAGTGCAGGGTCCTGCCCCTGGGGAGGAATAACACCAGTAGAGGCTGGGAGCTGACCTACTGGAAAGCAGCTCTGTGGGAGAAGGACCTGGGAGTGCTGGTGRACACCAAGTTGACTGTGAGCCAGCAATGTACCCTTGTGGCCAAGAAGGCCAATGGTATCCTGGGGTGCATCAGGAAGAGTGTTGCCAGCAGGTCRAGGGAGGTGATCCTCCCCCTCTACTCAGCCCTGGTGAGGCCACATCTGGAGTGCTGTGTCCAGTTCTGGGCTCCCCAGTACAAGAGGGATGTGGCACTACTGGTGCAAGTCCAGCAAAGGGCTACAAAGACGATTAGGGGCCTGGAGCATCTCTCTTATGAGGAAAGGCTGAGAGAGCTGGGCCTGTTTAGCCTGGAGAAGAGAAGGCTGAGAGGAGATCTTATCAACGTGTACAAGTACCTGAAGGGAGGGTGTCAAGAGGATGGGACCAGACTCTTTTCAGTGGTGCCCAGCAACAGGACGCGAGGCAACAGGCACAAATTGAAACACAGGAAGTTCCATCTGAATAGGAGGAAAAACTTCATTACTGTGAGGGTGACAGAGCACTGGCACAGGTTGCCCAGAGAGGTTGTGGAGTCTCCTTCTCTGGAGATATTCAAAACCTGCTTGTGCAACGTGCTGTAGGTGACTCTGCTTGAGCCCAGGGGGTTTGGACTCCATGATGATCTCCAGAGGTCCCTKCCAACCTCAACCGTTCTGTGATTCTGTGACAATAGATGAGTTAAGAGATGAGGGTTATTGTTTGGACTAAAGTAGAGACTGTAAAGGAGGGTCTTTTTTTAAACAAATTCTAAAATGGAAGAGAAGTTGTCAGGGTTTATGAAGGTGCATAAAGGCACATGTTCTTGTTGAGCTGTGCTGGGATAGGTTCTGTTTGTGGACCAGTAGGCAGAAGTTAAAGCATGTCTGTGACCCATAAGGTCCTGAATAGCTGGGAACCTTCCTGTGCAAGAGTGTGTTTCCAGCAGCATGCAGAGGCAGGAGCCATGGTCCATGTGAGGGTTGGGGATCTGGATCCCGTGGGGGGCTTTTAGGGAAAGCCTGTGCAGCAAAGAGCTCCTTCCCTGTGCAGTGCTCTTCTGGAATGCAGGACTGGCTTATCCTTCGGCAGGTGAGAGCGGTGGCAGTTCGTGGTTCTGCACAGGGGAAGGCTGCTGTTTTTAGCTGCATTGGCCTGCTGGCTTCGTGGCAAGATGGAAACGCATCAGAGTGATGGGAAGGCTATGTTGGATGACGTTAATTTTGTAGCTGCTGGTGGCTGTGTTCTTAAATGTAGATCAAGTGTACTCAGATGTGGAGGTGCTTTCAGATCATAATCTGAATCAAAATAGGCAACAGTGTTAAATAAAAGTATAAATTCAGTGGCATGAGTTGCCAACCCTGTTTCCATAGCTTTTTTCTTTTTTTTTTTCCTGACAGCCTGTAACAACTCAGTTTCTCTTCTCTCCTCCATCAAAAAACATTATCATTATTTCTTTTTCATTAATACAGGCTTCCACTTAGCTACGATTCATTGGGCATGGATTGAATTTTAAAATGGCTAGTACTGGGAACACCAGCAGGGAGAGTTTTCAACAAGGTGTCAAGAAGTACTTGTATCCTTTGTTCGCCATTGCTGGTTTTGCTGAAAAAAAAACAATATGAAACTGCAGGCCTATGGTATAGTCTCAGGTTGTTCATTGTACCTTCACTGGTAGCTGGGTAGCTATGAAAAACTTACTCTACTATTATTGTCTTATGTCAGATCACTGTTTTTACTTGTGTTTTTTTCCTTCTAGTCTTTGTAGGATCTTCTTTCTTTAGATTAGAGCATCAAGCCATCAGACCACGGGATTTCATTATTTAGTTCAGGCCTCAGTGCAGAATGAGGACAGGTCTGTGAAAGTTAAATGGAAGCTTTTTATTCATCTCAATTAAATTCCTGATAACAGTGTTTTGCTTTGTTGGATTTGCTGTGGTTGATTTCCCTGCAACTCTTTCTTTTTTCATTCTTCTTTTTTCAATATTTAGACCTTTAACATGCATAAATCTTGGTTAAGCTGAAGTGTATTTTATGCAGGAAAGTTTATTTAGCTTTACATTTCTGGGACAAAAGATCATTTTTGGCTTGATACATACTCAGCTGAAGACTTTGTAAAAGCTACCTTTGGATTATGCTCTGGGTTTCCCTTAAGTAAAAAATGACAGCCAGAATTAAGTGAAATGTGAAATTTAAAGCTTTCAAAGAACAGATTCTCTTGAAAAATACAGGATCACTTTTCTTCCCCCTTGAATTCATTGATGGGAGTTTTTTGTTAGTTTTTTTTCTCTTTTTTTACTCCTGGAGGGACTGTATGAAGAGGTTACAACCACAGCATGCCAAATACAACTTTTGTGTGGGATGTGAATGGATATGGGATCGTTAAAGAGATTTTCTGAAGTATTTTAGCATGATCTTTTGCAGGCCACTTGCATTGCTACTAACACAAATTCAGGGCTTGCTTTCTTAGGGACTGTAGTTTTTAATGATGAGTTTTACTTTCCCATGACGTTGTTCTATACTCCCACAAACTTTCCAAGTATCTGTACAAGACAGAGAAGCCAAACACTGAAAATAAGTCATTTGACCTGAGATTTAAACACAAGCCAAGAGCAGAACCAAAATTAAAACGTTTTGTAATACCCAAATTTGTGACTGTTTTTTAAGATTACCTCTCCTTTTTCCATCTTCTTATCATATATGCTCCTTGTTTTAAGCAGGTAAGTGCAATGTCTGCTATCATTAGCAGAAAGAATTAACCTCTCGTTTGAAATGAAAAGCATTACCAATAGAGAAATCGCTCTGGTAAAAAATGTAAGAAAACAAATATAAGAAGCAAGAAATGCTTTGTGAAGGAGCTGACAACTGACCTGGAACAGTGTAATACAAGGATTAGTGGAATTGGTGAGGTGACAATGTAATTGATTGAAAGCTCTCAGGTACAGAGACAGACAGGATTGCAGCCTTCAGCTGAGAGCTCTTACTTGCACAAAGAGTCAGACAGCGAGAGCAACAAGCAAATTCCTACCAGAGTAAAGAGGATTCCACCTGAGCAAAGTTCAGGTGTTAGTATGCAACCATGCATATCGTTCCAGTAGGAAATGAATGGCATAGCTTTTACAGAAAACACTGAGCTAGAAAGACAATATAATCAACTAAAACTGACAGTATCTTACTATATATTCAGCATTGCTTGGGGGATTTTAATAGTTCATTAAATTTACATTGTGATTTTATTTTGTGGATGATATAAAAAAAAATTACTGTGCTCTGACCAGCACAAGAGCACTAACACAGCTATGGGAGAGTGAGCCGAAATCTACTCTAGCTCATTCGTTGTCTAAGATGTTGCTAGCTGTGTTTTAGAGTCTTCAGTACTGAAGCAAAGAGAAACACAGAAAGAATATACCTGCATTTTCAAATCACACCCCAAGTTTGCAAAATTGGCATAGGAAGAGAAAATGCTTTTCATGTAAACTGATCAAAATCGATAAAGTGTTGTGAAGCAATAATAAATGTAGCATTCACAATACCACTTAGTTGTTCAGTTCTCAGCATATAATATACTTCAAGTATATGGGTGTTGCTAGAATAATTATATTCTCTACATCACCTTTCTCCAATATGTTAAATTAAAGTGATAGGCTTTGTGGCATGAGAAATGAAGAAAGATGGTGAAGGGTGGAGAGATGGCAGTGAAGTGAGAAGACGAAAAAAAGAAGCTGCGTTTGAATCGTTCAAATACGGTATCCGACCTGTAATTGGGATGGAAATGTCTTGGGTGTTAGTGGTTGGGGTCCGCGGTCACAGAGGAAGGCTTGTGCAGGGTTCCAGAGCTGTTCAACATCCTGATTCCTGTTGCCTTCCCTTTTTGCTCTAGGGGAGGTCAGATTTTGCAATTCATGCCAGTGCCACCAGTTGCTGCCAGTAAACATGTTTTCTTTCATGAACCCACTTCTCTGTGACTTGGCATGTTTGTTTGAAAGTTATCTTACTGAAGCAGAGCTCATGTGGAAGAAAGTCCTTTGAGTTGTCTGTCCAGAGCCCTAACTGTAGCCTGGGGAGAGGATTTTTTATCAGGGATAAAGAGCGTAGTTTTGAGAAGAATGAGCATCCTTTTCTGTCAGTTTGAGCATTGGACTGTGCTTTTAGATGTCATGGTGATGCTCACATTACAAAGCTAGGTGTTACACTCTTTTTACCTAACTCACGCAGTTCCCCAGCTTCCTCTATCCTGTTACCTTTCTCCTTAAATACATGTTCCTCAGTTACATAACTGAAATCTTTTCTGTATTTAACTCATCCGTACCAGAAAGAGGAATGTTAGCTGGACCAGTTTGCACAGAAAAAAAGTGTTTAACAAGCCTGTAAACAGTTTAAAGCAAATTGTGCATTTCAATAGTTTCCATGAGAGAGGAAGCAAAACACTAAGCAACTTCATTCTGGTGTGGTGGCAGCCCATGTTCCCCTTGGTTACAGCATGTTCCGAGTTAGAGGAAGAAATGCGTCTCTGAACTGCCAGTACAGAGTCTTTCTTTATCCTTCCCTTGTCCTTTTAACTCCCTTGCTATTGGTTAGCAACTCCTAAAACCCTTTCTAGAAATACTAACGCATAAGTGTATCATTTAAAGATGACTGAACCCCACCCTTAGATCCTCAACTTTTTCTAAATTAAACCCTGATAGCCTTTAAAAATGCTGTGCAATGTATTTAAGTCAGCTCATAGATAGTCCAGGAGAATACAATCCCCTCTACACTATGCTTGCAATGATCTAAGCTATTCTTTGTAGTTATTTAGGATTTTATACCCTTTTTTCAGGAAATGAATAGCACTGTATGAAAACAATTTGTGTAAGGGGACTGGTGACAGGACATTTAAGTGAAGCAATGGATGTTTCAATGGAAGTACAGTGTGTTAGTCAAATGCTACCTGCTGGGCTGATTAGCAGTAACTGGGTATAATTCCGTAGCCTGTGTTAAAAAGGAAATCGTACTGGAAAAATGAGTGTTCTTTCCTGTCTGAAATGTGTGAAACCATAAATATCCTGTGTGTTATTATTTGCTTTCCCTTTGTCTTATGGTCTAGAATGGCCAAGAGTCATGTTTGTGCTTTCATGACACATCTGTTTTCTTAAGGATTTGGTAGAGTGAAAGGAGCAATGATTGCAGGGAAGGAACCGATTATTTTGTTAGTTTGCAAATTTTTGTTTTTGTTTTTTGTTTTTTTAGAACAGAGGTGGTAGTTTGAGGATGAAATGGCTGTCGAGATTTTTGTTGGACTAAGCCTCTTCATGTGTGTTTGTTAAACAAATAAAAATGGTGTGTATAGCTAGACCTTCAAGTACAGGCTTTGTAAGTGCTACAGTATCTGCATGCCTGTCACTGCTGCCAAGACTCTCCAGTGAAAGGCAGGGTTGCCTACAATCACAGAAGTACATAGTCTGAGCTTTTCTCTCTGCCTGCTCCTCTGATACTCCAGCTGGCTTTGTTTGCATACCTGTCACATACTTGCACTTTTCATTTTCACAAATACACCTAGACCCTGAATAATAGTTACATTCCCTTATCAGATATCTTTATTAGCCTTCTCCTAACACCCCACAGCCCTGCTAATTTATGAATGCCTTTTCCACAGGCATACTTCATGCAGGATTGGTTCTATTTTCTTTCTTTTTTGAGTACCAATCTGCAAGAACACTGCAATAGTATTGAACAAGAAATAGCATTTCTGTATTATTTCTGCCACACATTACAGTATTTTTTGGTTATGTTTTTCTTCAACTTGCCATACTCTGCAATATCACAAAAAGATGCTGTCAGTGAACTCCATTGTTTCAGGTAGGTCCTGTGGTAAGAAGTACATGTATATTAATAATAGAGTAGATTTTGTCTGACATATTGACAGTTTTACAAGGGAGCGAAGATGGGTTCAGAATACTATTGCATCATTTAAATAAAAGTCAGAGTGAACTCTGTAATTCCTTCATTCTTAATTTTTAAACAATAGAAAGCATTAAAGCCAAAACAAGTAAGTTCATGTAAGGTGAAAAATATATACTGTAGTTGCTCAGCTTTTTGAAGAGTGGATCGGCTAGGCTAATATATAAGCTCCAGTCCTGTTACTCACAGGAAAAGCATCATACATATGGATTATTGATCCCTCCTTGCAAAGCCAGCTTAATTTCACTGTGGCTACAAGTGAATGTAGCAGACTGTTCCCACAGCCTCCATTAGGGTGAAGGGCATTTTTACTGGTAGTCGACTGGTAATGAAGAAGAGTGGTGTTGCTGGGGGGKTTTTTAATAATATTATTTCAATGAACTGATTCAACTTTGTTAAATCACAGTTGCCACCAGTCGAACAAAAGCAATTTGTTTCTACGTTTGAATTGATATAATGAAAAATGTATCATGGCTTAGCTGGGGACACATGCTTTTTACCTTTTGCTGTTTTGGTGATTTGTCTCCTGTTTAAGGATGGATTTTCCTAACATTTCATATTATATTGGTCATGTGTTAGATCTGTGTGATCTGTAATCTGCACAGAAAGTCCGTGCTTTCTGCAGTAGAAGAGCTTGTAGGGTTTTTGTTTCAATGTTTGCTGTTAATATAACATATTATATTGATCCAGTCTGGCTTCTCTACTGCTTTCCTCATGGTGATGAGAAAGATGGTGTAATTCTTGACCAAATGGAAAAGAGCTTAATTTTCATGCAAACAGATATTCAGCAGAATCATAAAGTTCTAGCCCTGGTAATAAAAATAGAAGCTGGTGTTATTAATACATCATTTCAGATACACAGAGCGCCATTATGTGACTCATGGGTTGAGTAAAACTGCATGTAATCACAGTGGCCATAGACTTTAAGCTCTATAAAGCTGAAAACTTCACCAGATGGCCATTGTCAACGCAGCTTCTAAAAACTTTAGAGCTGCAATGTGTTAAGGCTCTAGACGTGACTTACACAGTGGTAGCTTTTTAAGATACAATTACTGAGCACAACTGATCCACGTTACGGAAGTAATGATAATAATAATACTTTACACTCAGTGACCTTTCATCTGAGGACCTAAAAGCTCTTGAAAAAGGCTTTTAAATATCCCCTTCCTGCTTTATAGGAAATACAGAGTGTTCAGAGACTTGAGAATAGGAGCAGCATCAGTCTGAGTGTGTGGCCTGTCGCCTGCAGGCAGGCGATGCTCTCTGCAGGTCTGGGATGCGAACCAGCAGGCTGCTTCTCTTCCTGTCCCTGGCACGGACTTGGGCTGCAATCTCCTACTTCAGAAGCAACTAGTACCTTTAGGCCTGAGTAGAGCCAGCCTGTGAGTGGGATTGCTCATACACAAAATGCTGTGCAGTGRGAGCAAGAATGTTGTAGAATGGTCCTAATTTGAAATTTGCCTTATTTCCTCCATTTGTAAACTGGGGATAATACTAGAAGGGTGTTGAAATCTGGGGATGAAAGACTCTAAAGCCCAGATATACCACACCTAATTTCAGGCCCTTACCTGAGGAGCTTAAATTTGGAGTGTTACATCTTATGTTCTATCTAGTCAAGGCAGATAGATAGGTACCTGCAAAGACTGGCCAGGATTTTAGGCAAAACGGACATGTCTTTTGTTAAATTACCATGCAGTGACCATGAATTTACTGAGCTTTAGTACTCAGCTTAAAAATCACATAATGGTATTTATCAGTAATGGAAGTTAATGACTGTATTTGAGATTTGCTTTTGTACAGTCAGTAGTTATTTTTTTCTCTTTTCACAAAGAGATTTTATTGTTGATTTTTCAGGATCTAAACATCAGGCCTGAAAATTCTCTCTTGGTGACTGTTTTTGTTTTATCTTTTAGATTGATGCAATTGTGGCTTTGGGTGGACTTGGAGGACGCTTTGACCAAACGATGGCATCAGTGGAAACYCTTTTTCACGCGACAAGTATCTCTCCTTTTCCAGTGATAGTTATTCAGGAGTGCTCCCTGATTTACCTGCTTCAACCTGTAAGTGATGTGAAAAGTTTCTTTGTAATAAACTTGACCTTCCACCCATCCAGACCCTGTTGTTCTGGCACCATTAAATGCTCATTTTCTTAATTGTATTCTGTAGGGTCAGAGCCTAAATATAAAATATATTGCAGGGAAATGGACAGCAAATTATATACCCTGCAGTCCTGTCTTTGAAAAGATCAATTTAATTTGTTCAGAGTAGATTTGTTTCAAAGGGGTGGAACAAAGAAATTAAGAAGGTATAAAAGCTGAAATTGAGTAAATCTTGGATTTTGATTATAAATGAAAAAGTCTTTAAACTTTTAAATTGGATAGCAGTAAGTTTAAATTTAGCACACAGCCCTTTTGCGTGTTGATGCATATGGATGTCTACAGTAGGAAAAAGAAAACCATAAGAGAAAGATATGAGGGAAGTCTTGACAAACATGTCATGCAGAATTCTTACATTGCCTGAGTGGTGCTGTTCGTTGTGATGGGAACCCAGCTAGGATCAGCGAGGGGATTCATTTTAGATATGTTGATTATGTGGTTTTCAGGTCTGTTACTCCATTTATTGATTCATAAAATAACACGTGCACAAGATCTTGCAGAGCTTCTGCTTTTAAGATTAAAATTAAAAGCAAATCTAAGCATCAGAGAGTCTTCTCTAACAGCGATTCATTTATTTGTTTGAAAATACCTTCCCCTGATGTCAGGGTTTCTAGAAGCTTACCTAACTTTTCCATTTTATCTTAGCTTATTTCATTAAAATAAATAACATTCGCTGATAAGTTTGACAAAACCTGCACCACGTGCTTCACTGTAATTTGAGAAAGGCATTAATAAGTTTCTATGAGATTATAGATTTAAATCCACAGGGGCAGATGCTGTATTAACAACTTTGAAGCACTCTGTCTGCAGGAAAGATGGTAGGCACAGGAGCTCATTTGCCAGTATGACAAGGAATGACTGTGAACATTAGTTGCACAGCTAAATGGCTAGAGGCAGCAGAGTGAGAGAAAATAGGGCTAAAGGATAACTGTGGTTAAAATCTGAAAGTGAGGAGTAACTCACTGGTGGTTAACTTGTGGGTATAGTAGTTCACTGATCACTGTAAAATAATTTTAGGAGACCTTTAAGAACACGTTTAACAGTTGAAATAAGATGAAGAATTCCTGGTTTAGCTTATAAAATATTTACTTTGACTGGAAAGACTTTTTATTCTTTTAATTCATCTTTTCCATAAGTAGCTTTTAAAATGCCATTCTTAGGGTTGCTTTGAGAAGAGTCCTCAATGAACCCCTTTGCAACTTGGAAAAAAAAATCATGGTCTGTGTATTTGAACAGAATTGGGGGTTGCTAGCTATTTGTTTGGGTTTGCTGGAAACTTCTGTATGTTCTTCACTGTGCTTTACAAAAAGCATTTAATACTTTTTTATTGGTGGGGACAGCTGCACAGGATATTATTTCTTTTCCACAGTTTCTGGCTGTCAAGCTGCATTGCCAGTAACTGACTTCTATAACTTCAGGCTTTTTCTAGTATTCAGAAATAAAGGGCAGATACAGGGGGCAGGCATTTTACAAGAATCTTAAAGCTAACTTTGACACGAAATTGCATTTCGTTGTTGGTTTAAACTTGTCACCATCAGCATCTTCAGTCAACTGTCATGGTCCCTCCAGATAATAATGTTAATCCTTCATAGTTAAAATAAGATCAAATAAGCAGTTCATACACAGGAACAAACAAGGATCCGAAGCTTGGAAGTACTTTTTTTCCTATGGAGTTCAGCGTGGTATTTTCTCTTGTAAACAGCCACAATCATGGCATTCTCTCTCTTTCCCGTCTCTCCCCTTTGTAATTTAAAATCAAGGTAGGAGGGAGAGGAACACAGTGGGAGACAACTGACTTTTTGAAATGCAAGTCTGGAAACTGTGTAATAAATGAAACAGGGTTTTGAGATTCAAATGCTAATGCAAATGATAAAAGCATCTTGCTTCTCCTATAAAATATAGATCTAAAATGTTTCTCTCTTGGGGAAGAAGAATCTGATCTTTTTTTTTGATTCTTTGGATAAAATGTATGAGCAAAATGTAACCATATTTTCACTTCAAAATAAAATTAGACCTCTGCTCACTATAGCAGGAGACCATTCTGTATCATGTGTACATAGGCAGAGACTAAAATACTAGGATAAAACAGCAAATCTGGTAATCCCGTAACAGCCCTCAGAAGGCTACAAAGGAGAAGAGCAAGTCAAGCCACTGAATTATTAGCTACCAATGCAGGAACAAAGAGGAAGACTAAATGGGTGGATATCTTAATATACCATAAAAATTACTAATTAATTGCTTTAAAAGAGTTATTTCACATTATTAAAATATTGATATAGAAGGGTACAGCTCATATAGGAGGAAAATATGCAAGGACAGAAGGCAGTCTGTATCAATATTGAACACACTTGTAAAGGTCCATGGTGTTGTGGGAAACAGGCTTGTAGCTTGCTAGAAATCTTAAGGGTGACAAAGGAAGGCAGCAAGGACAGTGCCCTATTTGGAATCTACTGTAGATGATGGACCAGGTAAACAAAACCTTTTTTCATCAACCAATAAAAATACCCCAGTACTGAATATAAGTGGTAAATGTGGTTTTAAGTACTTCAAGTACAAGGCATCTCTTGGGAAATATCACAGCCAGACATAGACAGTGCAAATTTTTGAAAAGTATTGGGAAAAATGTTTTTACATGGAAAATGAAAAATGATACAAGAAAGAAGACTCTCATATTCATTTCTGACTTGTAGAGATGAGCTGTGCAAGCAGGGAGATGGAGAAGAGAAACAAGATTGGAAGGATTGCACCGCATAAACGTTTTGTCTGTCTTCATTGACTCTGTAGAGAATCTGTGTAGGGGGATGAGAAGTAGCTATACATTGTATACATCTAAATTGAGAGTCATGAATTCCACTATAAGTCAAATTTCCAAACGACTATTAAAAAAAAAAAAGGCAACTGTAAAATAAGATGGAGCTACAGTAGGGCCCAAACAGTAAGAAGGACATAGTCTGAATCTACGGAAGCTGTAAGATGACAGCAAAAGGAGATTTTCTCACTTCTGGATGCGAAGGGAAAACTAATGACAAACAGCCTAAGTTTAATGCATCTTTTGCTCAGTCTTCACTAAAGCAAGATATTTCTTTGAGCAGATAACCAACATAGTTAACATCAAAGCCAAAGTCTTAAGAGTGTAAATTGCTTCAGAGAAAAAGTAGTTAAGAGGTTGAACTGCGTTTGATTTTGCCASCTGCAAGGGTGGTTAGTAAGGGTTTGTGTGTGTTATGCTACACTAATTAGGATAGGAGTTAGAAATAGGGAGACTGCATAAGAACTCCAGGAAGTGATGCTTGCTGTAAAGCATTTTCTGATATGATGATTTACTTTTTTTTTTTTTTAAAAGCATACTATCTCTGCATTGAATAGTCATCATATTTCTTTTTGTAGTGGTGGGGGAAACCCTGAATTTTTAATAAGGAGTAATCACTCTTTATGAGCAGGATGTTTTATGTAACAGCCCATACATTTTATGCTTGAAATTTTACTAATATCAGTTACCATTAGAATATACCCTGCCTGAAGAGCATTAGGCCCTCAGAGTCATGTTTATCATGCTAGCCATGCTCAATATGAATGGCTTAAGGTTTCACATACATACTTTCTCATTTTCTGGTACTGTGCTTCTCAGGAGTACAGAAACATTAACTTCTGTACACTGAGCATAAATTATCTTTTATCTGTGAGTTTTATGGCAGTTTGTAACACAAGTTAATAGGATTTATGATCAAGAAATGAGAAGATGTCCAAGAGTTAATGAGGCCTGTCTTTTATATTATACTGAGCAGAGTTCAGTGTTCCCCATGCAGGATTCCAGCATCGTGATGTAGGGGAGAAGTATTGCTACCTATACATGGAAATATGTTACAGCAGCATACTTTTGTCAGTTAGCTAACTCTTTTGAAAAAGTGTGTGAATACTTTGATAACCCTTTTTCTTCCATACAGCTTTTCTTGTGACTGTCTTTCCTCCCTGTGAGAAATGATGAATATTTTAATATCCAGCAACTAAACGTGAGGAACAAGAATCAGGAGTCCCATGCCTTATTCTTGGCTCTTTACTACCATTTCACTGTGGAGAGATGGTCAAGGACTTAGTCTTTTGATCTCAGAGCTGATAGTTTGTAAAATGAGTAAAACCCATGTCATGTACTTCTCTGAGCAGGTATTGTGAGGCTCGTTAATTTGTTGCAAAACACTCTTACATCCTAAGCTCTTCACTGAAGTGGAAAGTAGTATTACTGCAAGAGGAACAACAATATTAATAAGCTCTTTAATTGACATAAATATTGCCATACAGTAGTCTGTACATCTAATCAAGTAGTATGGTCCCAAGCAGAGTTTTAGTGGGACCAGCCATCATTCTTTCAGACCATGCCTGGGCATGGTTTAGAGTAAGCACAGCTCAGTAACGGCTTACCAAGTAGTTGAGGTGATATCATCTTGTTTTGGGGGGCAAGAGAGAATAGTCATATGGATGTGAGCAGTGCTGTGCCAGTTGCCTGGAGAGCCAGAGGACATTCCTGGCCCTGTTTTACTTAATAGTACAGATGCAGGGGTAGAGTTCTGCTCCCAGATGCACACAGTGCAATAGGTATAAGTGAGGGAAGGTACAAAATTGGCAACCTACTCTCCTGTGGTTTGTTGCTGCAGTTCTCTATGCCAGTGGTCTTTGTTTTGCTTTGTATCCCCGCTTGTATGCTAAAATTTAATGGGAGGAGGTTCAGGGAACATACCTGCAATTTCAGAGTTTTCTTCTGGCAGGCAGTTCCGTGAATTTTGTAGGAACTTTGAGGATGGGTTGTCAGATCAGTCCTGCACCCCCTTTATGTGCTTTTGGCTCCTATGTGTAAGAAGCAGATCTGGCTCGCACTGACATTCAGTGGAAAAAATCCATCGTGCCTGTGCCTCTTTTAGGAGATAATTTTTGAATTTGGGAAATTGCAGGGTAGCCTTTAATGCCTAAGTTTGCTGTATTACTGGTATATTTTATGGGTAGGTTCAGTTGCAATAAGGTCCTAATTGCCAAGGAAAGGGTGTATTTAAACATAAAGTGTCTATTCTCCTCTTTGCTGAGAAGCTATCTTTCCTGTTTGGTTTCTGCTCTCCAAGAGAACTGTTGGAACTTAAACTGGTTGACAAAGCAGTGAATCTCTGTTCTTTAATTTCCTTTAGGTCGCTTGAATGAACATGTAAGGAATTTTCAAGCATGTAGTTTGTGTTGCCTGATAAATACATCTTTCTGGACTTCTGCTATAAGAAAGTCAGCCATTCAGCTGGGAATAAACACTGCCAATGTCAGAAATTTAGCAGTGGAAAAGGCTAACTTGAGTCCTTCCTTGAGAGCCTGACTCCTTCACAATAATCCTAGAAACCCCTGCTGAAAGGAATTTTGTGCTTCCAGAACTTCAGTATCACTGAATGGCTCCAGTGGCTTCTTTAAATGGCTTCTTACAAAAAAGTAGCACTATCAGTAGTTTAGCTATCTTAGTTGTCTTCATTGCCTTCCCCCCTTCTTTTAGGGGTGGGGAAAAAAAATTTTGAGAAGTTTGCTATGGCTCAACTTCTGTCTTTAAAATAAATGAGTCAAGACTGTTAGAGTTAGAGCCTGTCTTTTTTTCCTTCCTTGGGAAAATCCTACTGGGCTAATAATAATTCATTTTCACTGTGGTTTTTTGCTGTGGCCCTGTATAAATTGAACCTTCAAAAGGCTCCAGGTCCAAATCTTTGACCTGGGTTTATTTCACAAGAGTTTATGGCTATCAAGTGGTGTTGCTCCATATTCACCACAGGATCCAAATTTATCAGTGATCCAAATTTAGTTCATTTTTTGCCATTCACATCTTGAGAACTGGRGGAGATTTACTGGCTCTCTTTATTCTCACTGTTACCAAAGGGAAATTTTAGTGGAATTTTCACTTAACAGTTAAATACGTTATAGCTTAGCTCTATTCCAACATCAGCAAACATGTGGTATGAAATACACCAAAATTATATAATATCTTAGAGATAATAATTAGCTTTGGAAGCACTATTATCCTTTCATGCAGTTTATTTAGCATCAGTTAAAAAGTGCAATCTCCATCAGCTTCATGAAGCATTTGGAACAATCCTGATTTTTTTGTGAACTTGGTTGCACAGGGTGACATCTAATACCTGTTAATTCCTTCTGTATAATGAAGACATATGCAAAATATTTTAAAATTTTATACATCTGATCCTACAGCCCTTGCTTAGACAAACAGACTGTGGTAAATTTCTAAGTTGATTTTCTCGCTTACATATAACCACTTAAAAATACCTATCTTTCAGGAGGGAGTGAAAAATACCAAACCATCATTGCCAAGGGAAAAAGTATTGCAATAACTAGAATTTCCTATAATTGCAATAACTATTCATAATTCTTAAGAAACAAGTAATACTCTATGGCAGGATAGGTTAATCACACAACTGTTTTTAAATTCYTGTCTTAATGGTTGTTTTCCAAAGAAGATGATGTAATGAGTAGTGATCTAATTAGATCACTTGTTTATTTCTAAATTCTGGAGTCATCTGATTTGTTTCTGAATCAATATTTGGTGTTAGCTAAGTTTCAGCAGTTTTGCTCTC
The DNA here is from genome assembly GCF_003343035.1 of Apteryx rowi. NCBI lineage: Eukaryota > Metazoa > Chordata > Aves > Apterygiformes > Apterygidae > Apteryx > Apteryx rowi. The sequence continues at coordinate 224,022 of NW_020451011.1, forward strand.
AAAATTTTTAACGCTTTGTCAAGATTTTTAATTAGTTCCCACAGCAGTTCATGCATGATCATCTAAGAGCATCTCGAATCTAAATAAAGCTCTTTTGGGGCAGTTCCTGCTCTCTTTGTTGCTCTTAGCTGTTGTAATGTGATTTTGTTAATATGATAATATCTATTTTGTTGTTTGTTGGAAACTAAGAGAAGCTTCTGTTACAGAGCTAATTTTCTCAGAGCTGGGATTTTTCCCAGCACTGTCAATTGCTTGYGTTTTCTTTGAAATCTTAATCCTTCTGTTCATCCCCACCCTTAATAAACTTCTTTCTGCAGTGCTCTGATACTTTGCCTTTTTGTGAGTGATGTAGTATTAATAATTTTCTTTACCATAAAACATTTCTTCTGCTGGCAGATGGGAAACCAGGCATCAGTTATTTTTAAATTCACTTTAAAAGATGCTGATTGAAATAATCATTAGGAAGAGTAGATGCAGCACAAAAGGTCCTGTGATCCTGATTCTGGCATTTTTGTTATATTGTTCCCATATTTGGGGTTCCCCTCCACAATGCTGCAGTATTATATTAGGGATGTTAAGTGTGCTTTAGGAAAGGTGGAGAGCTAGAAGAAACACAGCTTGCCTGTATTTCCTGTAAGAAAGTACGGAACAGCAGTGTGAGACAGCAGAATGGTAACAATTGCTTGCTTTATGTTGAAATGATCAGCAGCAAAATAAATGACGTTGTCTTTGACATTTGCTTATCTCTTGGAGTTAAAACCTAAGCTGATAAAACTCTCCTGTGTTGGGGATAGCGATAAACAACAGGACCACAGCAGTTTTTTGACACCCTGTTTGTTCATTCAAGCTTTCCTCTGAAACTAAACAGGACTAAGGTGGAGCATGTGTTTAGGTATGTATTCACTCTGGTTTTGTTTCTGTTTGTTTTTTTTTTCCAGTTAGGAATTTGATCCTATACTGGGTTTTGTAGGAAATTAAAGAATTCCCAGGCATTCTGTGTATAGATTTTTTAACTTTTGTTTTAAACACAGGAAAACAGCAGATTAAATGACTTAATATTGATTCTATAATTGTATCAACATACATACGTGGATAATTTAGATAAACTTTCTTCCAGGTGCTGTGCTTTTTATTTTCAAAAAGAAAAATGATTCAAATGCTTGTCTGTATGAAGATCTCATAGACTGGTATTTTACACATTAGTTTTGTAGTATTTTTATGATTATTGTTGTGGTTTAAAATACTTCTCTACCACCTGACACCTCAGGGGGATAATACAATATTTTGAAGGTTTAAGGTCAACCATAAGCTAAGACATCAGACAGTTTGGCCCGTTAAGACCTTCTTCTGCATTTGAAATGCCCACTGTAGCTGCTTTCTGAAGGCTTACTAATCTTAGTACCAGTTTGAAATTAATGCTTCTTTATCATGAGATGTTAACCARAATTAGTATTACAATCATGCCTTTTTTTCCCCAGAATTTTCTTTGAGGTTTCTCTTTAGCTGACGTTATTTGTATTTTTTCCTCATGTTTTTAAGTGAACATTCTCATCAAGCGGCAATGAAAATTCCACAGTATTATCTTCCATACTGCATCTCTGCAGTTTTCTCTGATCTTCTCTCTTATTCCTCGTTCCAGTTTCTTTCAGAATACCCAGTGCCATCTTTGTCAGACTATACCTTATGATCCTTTACAATCAAATGAGTGTGTTCACTTTTCTCTAGTGGTTCCCAAAGGTGGTCTGCACATATGTTAGGAACTTACATCTTTCCAGCTATCTTTACATTCATAAAGCTTAAATAAATAGTCAGTTCTTTCAGGCCATAGAAAATTTGTCAGTCCTCTTTTGATGAATCAGTTATAAATTGCATGTTCTTTGTCCTTTTTAAAATAATTTTTCCAGAAAATTATTCAATTATCTTCCCACCCAGTTTTTCTTGCATATCTCTTCCTGTTCTCTAGTTATGTATTTTCTCTGTAGGAATGTGTTCCACTTTTAATTTTAGTTCTAGTTGCTCCTAGCTCGTTTTCTTTATTCTTACTTTTAAAAGAGAACCTCTTCCTTGCTACAGTAATGTCCATTACTGTACACTGTGCTAACTTCTTTGAGTCCAACTCTGTTAGAGGAATCTTCATCCAGTTCACCGTCTCATCATTTCAGACAAAGTAATAACCAAGAAAGACGCTGGGAGAACTCTTCTTGAAAAACATTAGTTTTATTTAATTTTTTTACTGACTGTTGGCAGTAAAAAAAAAAACCTTTCAGTACAGCGTTTTAAACCATCAGCTGGCTCTTTGCTCCATTTAACCTAACTTTAGCGTTCTTCCTTCTCTTCTTGAAAATTATCGGTAGCCCCAATATACATTGCCAATTGTTCAGTAGAGACTTCCCTGAGGTTCTTCCCACTCAGAAGCAAGCAAGATTTTGGTCTTAGCCGATTCCTGMATTTTTTAGTTAACAGATTTCTCTGCCCTCCAGAAGAACAGATATATTATTAAGCATTTCTTATAGACATATTCTAAATTGAGGTAGTACGTGTTTTTGAGCTATGTAACCAATAGCCTATTGGCTCTGTCCTTCCCTGGTGTTTTTCCAATTAGAAAATTTTCTCAGCTGTGTATCCTCATTTGTGACCTGCACTTCACTTTGATTAATTGCATCATTCCATTCACAGTGGTTTGTTTTCAAACTACAGTTTAAATGATGTCTTTTCCCATAGTTTTCACACAAAAAACGTCAGTCATAGTTATATTTATTTATCATTACATTTTCCTCCTCCCGCTGCTTTCACTGCCTGAAAAATGTCTTCTGGTCAATCCAAAAACATTTTGCTGATGATGGTTTTTAGTATATTTTATTTTTTTTTCTGGCTCTCTTTGCTTCAATTCTTCTTGAACTGGTAATGTGAAACAATGTCAGATTCTATGCTGGATTTTTTGCCCCAGACTCCACTTACTAGGAGTTTTCCCAATTTCCCTCTCTTCATGTACATAACCATTTGTTCGTTTTAACTTCTGAATCATTAATTATGAGATTTGTATTTCAGAGCATTATTCATTTTGTACCCGTAGACCCCAAACTCTTGCATTAGTACCAAGATTTTATCTTGTTACAGCTTTTATAAACTTTTGAAAAATTTACATATGCCTAAAAGGGGTAATTATTAACACTTTCTGTGACTTGTCTAATCAGAGGCCAGTCACCCTCACTGATTAACCATCCTACAGCTCAATCTTATTTCTCCTTCTATGCTTGTTTCTTCTTTTCTTTTTTTCTCTGATTTTTCTTGGATCCCATTGGCTATCTTTTCTCAGCGCATCATAATTTCTTAATTTTCTTTGTTCAGTTCTGTGAAATATATTCTTGTTTTTACTTAAGCAGCCAGTGCTGTCCTAAAGATTTCTACAGGACTAGTCTTCTCCTAACAATTAATGTAATCTCTCATGTAATCTCTTTCTGTGCCCATGACCACTTGTGATATGAAGTATTAATTTGTCAGTGATCTTTTGTCATTCTGACTACATCTCTTCCTCTTGGGTCTCACAGTGTTCTCTCTTGATTCTGCAGTCAAACCGTGACCATTGTGGCCTCATATATGTAGTACTGGAAACTACTGGGTTGATGTCTAATACAGCATGCCTATGAATCACCTTTAAATATTGCTAAGTTATAACTCTTTGGTCAGCTTCATTGTGTTGGACAGGATGACTTGGGCACCTGGGGCCTGCCTGGTTTCCTTCCAGTGTGATTGCTATGTGCGCCTGATAGATGCACAATAACACACCAACCCCAATCCAGTGAATTTACAGTGTCAGTAGGGAAACCAGATGAAGAATAAGACAGTTAAAAGCAGTGTCTTGGTCAAAGTTACACTGCCGTTCAATGGAGGATGTTAGAATACAGCCCAGATTTCTCAAGGTCCCGGATGTTGTGCTGCCCATTAAATGACATTGCCTCTCAGAGCATCTTGCTGCTTTTCTTGAGGTGATTTTCACCAAAATTCTGTAGTAAGAGCTTTCCTCTCTGAGTATTAAAAGGACTTCAGTGATAATTTGGGAGTATGAGATTTTTCACTCTCTGCCTGTCATTACAGTGAGTTCTGTAGGGAAACTGGCAGGTATTAGAATTCTGTAATCTGTAGACAGAGCTTCCTCTGGAAAGAAAATAAATGTCTGAAAAATTTTATTACATACTATTAAAAATGTGGCAGGGAAAATCAATATTATTGTTCCTAGATGGAATGTAAATGGCAGTAAAAATGGAAATGATACTAGGTGATAAATTATTATCTTCTACAAAACCCAAAAAATCAGAATGTTAAATACTTAATGCTTGACCAAGACTTGAAGGGTTGATAGATTCCTTTAGAGGAAAACTGAAAAATGTTGCTCTCTGCTCAGGTCTGAGCACTGCGTTTAGTTGAAGATGCAGTAGGGAAGCATCCATATTCTGGCTGTATTTGAAAATACCTTATCTCTTGAATTCAATCCCTCTATAAAATTGCTGAGGCTTTTCCAATCCCTTATAGTATCACTGTTAATTCAGTGTTTGCCTGGACGGTGGTATCAGCTGCATTGATTGTCTCCAGTTACACTTATTGTTAAAAAAGGATCAGTGCAGAAGGATTATAGTTAGTAATAACTGAGGTTCTGGTGAAAATGCTGTACTACCCTGATAAACAAGATTTAGCCAGAACTATTCAGCTTTGCCATGGAAGGTGTTTTACTTTGCAGTCTGAATTTTCTTTGTGTTGGTAACAACTGGTTAATTACTTCAGCCCTCACACTCTCTACTGTAATAGAATATCTCAAGAAGTGCAGCAATCAGGGATTGCATCCTGCAGTGTCTTTTAAGACTGCAATTGGTGCAGAATGCCTGTCACCCTCAAGTCAACTGCAACTGAAAATACTTGCTGACAGCGTAGCTGGGCCCAATGAGCCATGGGAGCATGGGCTTCCTATTCCCTTCCCTAAAATAAAGATCTTTAGAGTGAATGTTTCTGTTAATAGCGAAAAAAAAAGGGGGGGGGAGGGGAGGAAGCTTGTAACTTCTGGCATCAGGAGAAAGGCTCCTTCTCAATCCACAGATGTAAATTTACAGAATTGATACAGTGCCCTAATGTCCAATGAAGGGGAACAAGCACTTCTTAGGAGAACCCTCAGGACATGAACTGAGCAGTAGCACCAGGAAAAAGCAGCAGGTGAGAGTGATGATACCCTTCTTCAGGAGACTGAGGCACCCATCTGCTAATCAGACATGCTTTCACAGGATGTTTGTTGCCTGGTGTGGGCCAGTATCCAGGATGTTGCAGAGAGACTGCTGAGGCTCGTCTGGCCCTCGGACTCTTACACATTGTTGCTTATCTGCGTGGACACCAGTGACGCTGTCAAGGGATATTTGGAGTAAATCAAGAAAGGCTACAGAGCTCTAGGGACAAAGGCGAAGGACATGGGAACCCACATAGTGTTTTCCTCAATCCTTCGGGTAAGGAGGAAAGACTTGGGTAAGTGCAGGCGCAGCCGGCAAATTAACAGCCGGTTGTGTGGCTGGTGTCACAAGCAGTGTTTTAGCTTTTATAGTCATGGGTTCTTTGGGGAATCAGGGCTGCTAGAGAGAGACAGGACTTATTTGACAAAGTCTGAGAAGAGCATCTTTGCCAACAGGCTGGCCAACCCGGTAAGGTGGGTTTTAAATTAGGTATATCAAGGGGTGGCAGTGACAGTTTGTAGTTAAGTGAGGGAGTGGAGGTAAGTACAAGCAACAGGGTAATGGGAGTGAGAGCGCCCTCAGGAAAGATGAAACAGGTCAAAAGGGAGCCCACCTCAAGTGCCTATACACAAATGCACTCAGCCTAGGAAACAAACAGGAGGAGTTAGAGCTCTGTATTCGGACACAGAACTGTGAAATCATTTGAATAACAGAGAAGTTGGTGGGAGAGCTCATATGACGAGTTCTGTGACAGATGATACCAGCATTTTGGGGAAAGACAGGCAAGGAAGGAGAGGAGAGTGCTTGCCTTTTATGGCAAAAAGCAGATCACAGTAGATGAGACAGAGTAGATGAGACAGAGACTGACTAGACAAAATCCTAATCAGCCTAGTCTGAAATCAGGGTTGACCCTGCTTCAAGCAAAGAAGAACACTAAATGACTTCCCAAGATCCCTTCCAACCTAAGTGAGTCTGTGTTTCTATGATACTTGCGGAGATGCAGATAGATTCAAGAAGGGTATTAGAGTTGTTGTACAAGAATCTGGTCAGACGAATCTGGAGTCTCCTGTTATGGAAGACTGTGTGGCGATACTTGCAAATAATAGTTCTGTCCTCTCTAATCCCTGTTCATGGCTCAGATATCTTGTGAGGGGAGACTTGTTTTAGTCTCTTGTTTAACTTTGCAAAACAAATGCTAAAAGGAGAAATGATTGCTGTCCCTAAATTTATCAAAGGAGTAAATGCCAGGGAGATAACAGTCTGTTTAAGCTAAAGGCCAATGTTAGAACCAGAACAAATTGGTTTAATCCAATGATGGAAAAAATTTCAGTTGGAAGTTAGAAAAAAAGTCCATAATCATTGGTTTCCTGAGTTTCTGCAACAACCTTCTGAAAGAGAATAACATGGAGGAGGGGTACAATTAGAAATGGAGATCGTTATGTAAATTTTATGTTGCATGATATGATATCTGCTCATCCTGGAAACTCCTGTCAGTCCTTTATTCCCAAATGAGAAAAAAAATGCCACCATATAACTTTTAAAAGATGCCAAAATGCAACTTTATGTAGACATTGTGTTTCTGACTGTCCCTCATTTCCTGCTTTTTGCACTTGAAGCTCAGCATTCTTATTAGTCGTTTGAGCAATGAGGCGAATTAGCTGTAGCTTTCAGTGACCAGCCTTTCAGCACTGGTGATTTGCAAATGGTTAGCATTAGTTCCAGCCTCAGCAATGGAGGCTGTTTCACAAATGTAGTTCCCCTTTGCTTTTTATTAACTACATCCTGAAATCTAGGCATCACTTTTGTGTATACCGTAAGAAATCATAAATATCCAAGAGTAGCTTAGCAATCAGGGAAGTTAAACCAGTGTGAAAGAGTATACCTTTTGGCTCAGAGTGTTACAAGTACAGAATAAATTTAAGCATGTGGCAAAGCAGATTAATGAAATCTAAGCATGTGCTTAAGCACTTTGTTGAATTGTGGTCTACAGATTTAAGTATCATATCTCCTCTGGTCTGTAGTTCTAAGTTAAGATGTCTCTGTATCTTCCCATTCATATGACACCCAATGATATCTGCATTTCCATGCCATCAACATCTGTTTCTGAATGGCTAATTTTCACTAAAATTTCTTCCTCTGTTGTTAATTGAATTATGACCTTCAGTTTCAGCAGTGTCAGGTACCTGAGGCACGGGAAGGAGCAACACCCAGAGGGGAATCTTCTTGTTCTGATAAAAAAATAAATTATCGCATTAGTTAATAATAGTTTGCAGAGTTCTCTCCTTGTAACCAAAGTGTTGGCAATGAAATGCACCCTTGCTTTGTGAGTTGGAGGTCTTCCTACCTCATAACAATTTAAAGATTTTTAGATAATATGCATCTAAAAGCTGTATTACAGCAGGTATCTCTCCTTAGGCTCTTAATAATGAGGTCACCTTGTTCACTCCTTTCTCAGATACTGCATTGCTTTTGGGGCAGGGAAAGGAAGAAGCCTCTCTAGTAAAAAAGGTACATTTTTCTCCTCTTTGTAACCACCATCAGTTTTTCTTCAACTGTGGAGGTACTTCAGAGTGAAGTATGAGCAGTTGAAGGTCTGGAATGAGTCTTCTGTGGCAAGAATGCCATAGGGAGAGAGTCTCATTAGCTGCTGGCTTGCTGTATTTCTTTAAGGAGGAGCTGCCTATCTCCTTTATGTCAGAGGAACCTGGGAACTGGAAAGAAAATTGGTAATGTATTCACTGTATGTAAGGGCTCAGCTGAAACTTTAAAGCAATTAAAAGAGCACCAAGGTGGGGCCTGGTAGGTCTCTGAGGGAACAGTATGTCTCTGCGTAAAGTCTCAGACCCTTCTGTCCGTTCAGGATTGCTTGGGAGACATTTCCGTGTGTTGTAGGTGTGCAAGCTATTGCATGCAGCCTTAACCTACCCATGCTCACTGGTTCTTGAAATTTCACGGTGACTGTGGAGAGTCTGGAATAGTCCCACTCTGGAAGATAGACTCTTGGGGAGCTTGAGTTATCATAAAAAATCCAGCTAGTCTTTTCTGCCAGATGATGTATATCTTAAGGGAAAGTCTACTTCAGGACCTGTACAGTTGAAGGAAATATCTCACCATCTCTTTTATGCATATTTTATCAATTTTCTGAGAGTTCAGTGATTCCACTGAATTGATGCAGTGTCATTCAGCCTGTGTCACTTCTTGGTATTCATGTTTCTGACTCATAGAACTCCTTTCCTTTTTTTTCCATTTAATCCTAGTTCCAGGTTACTCTACTGAATGCTCTGTCCTTGGAAGTATTATGAAGCTGTGGATTTAGAAATATGTTTTTCAACACTAGTCTGGAAAGCTTTTAAATGCTTCCAGTGTGGAAGCACATTGAAGTGTCAAGCATATCCCTACAAAACTCTAAGGAGGTAAGATACTAAAACATGCATCTTTTATTCCTAGTCACCTGGCAAAGTGAATCAGTTGTAACTATTTAGTGTAATCTGTTAAAAAGCACTAAATGGTCAGAAATAACTGTCAGCACTATGGTGAGCAGACACTGGTAATATGATTCAAATGTGCAGCTATGAGATGTTCCTCCTAATTTATTCTCTTTTGTGGCAAGGACAGAAGCATTCACAAGCATCAACCCAAGCTGCGGTCTTCAGATAATGAGGAAAATGTAATTGCTCATTTATGTAGCACTGGGAAACCTATGCATAATGATGTTAAAATCTCTCATCTTGAAAGAYTGTAGAAGCCTCTGTTTTTTGAGACAGACTGAGACAAATGTTGTGGTGAAGTGAAAATGACATCACACCGGTCTCTCCTCCTGGAAATGGAGAGGGCATCTCCTAGTGAGTGCCTGCATCTGATTGCTCAAATGCAGACTTAACTTCCAGCTTGGGGAGGTAAGAAGATGATCTTCTTTCGTTGAGGTTTGGAGGTGCTTGGCGGAAGGATTCTGGAAACATAGGGAGATTATAAGGCCACTATTTTATAATTGGACATATTTTACCTTCTGATGGATAAAAATCCAGTTTTGAGTCAATTTGGGTCGAGTTGAAGATACTCTCTCTTGATTCTGATTATTTTGGTAATTCCTACTTTATAGTCATCCTGAAGAGAGGGAGATAGCGGTGAAGTAAATCTGAAAATGAGCCTAGCATTTAGACCTCCTTGACACTGGTCAGTACAGTTTTATACTGGCGTGTGGCACTGCAGTAGCATGTTTTCTTTCTTTCAGCAAACAAAGATCATGTACCTAAAATTAGTTTATTAGGGCTGTGTGTATTCTCAAAATTGTTGATCATGAGGGGCAGCTGACATGCAAAGTTTTTGGTGGAAATAGGTTTTTTGGTTTGGGTTTTTTTTTTTTTCCGAAGAGCCTGTAAGAGAAGGAGTAATGGTGTACCTAGCTTTTCATATAGGCTCTGATCCTGCATTAGTGAATCTCAGACTCCATCTCATTTCATACTCTTTAGCTAAATCTCTAAGTATATTACTCTTATGTTACAGAGAGAGAGGCAAAGGCATGAGGAAGTGAAATGATTTGCCCAGCTACCCAGGGAGTCAATAGCATATTGAGAATAGAATGTAGTTTTTCCGGTTTCTATCCAGTGTCTCCAGTGTCCTGTCAGCTGGGACCTTTTGTCCCACGCCTTGGTGCTTGTGACTTGATTAGGAGTGACCTTTAGAGATGATGGAAGTTTTCACTGAAAGCATTTACTCTTCTCAGAAATTCACAAAAGCTCACTTTTCTATAGTAGTCAAAAATTCATCACAAGCTCCTCAGCAGAAATTGTGAAGAAGGTAGAAACATATAAATTAATCTTCATTCTTAAAAAGCATGAGATAAAAATCTCACATCAGTTGTTTGTATATTCTAAAACTAAGACTTCTGTGGCTTAGCTTGTCCAAATGTTTGTATGCCAATTATAGCAACGGCTGATTATTTGTTATGAACAATATATCCAGGAAGAAAAACAAAACAAAATGGAGCTAGTCAAGTTTTGGCAAGCAATTATTAGCAAATCTGCATCTTTCAGCTTTCTGTCTCTGTGAGCAGTAAGTGTTCTGCCATCCAATAAAATATTTTCCCTCTCATCAGAATATTACAAACTCTATTTTGATTGTCAAAACAAAGAACAATTCACATGAGATGTTAGAAGATGGATGTTTGTACCCTCCTGCTTTTTTTAATGTGTTAGAGATGTGTAGGTTATAAATGAAAAAGGAAAAATAATTATACATGAGGCAGTCTTTCATAGGCAACTGAGCAAAGAAAATCCTAGGATATTGCATAACAGATCTTACAGCAAGATTTGTTCACATTCTTTGAGGTTTATAGGAAGTTCATATATCATGTCCCAGTGCAACGAGTCATCATGAACACAGACTACTTAAGCATAGCAGTATGTTGCTTCTTCTTTAGTATGTAGTCAGATAAACCTTTGTGGTTGGGAGGACAGGCACATTTTCCCCCTTTCTTAACTTAACTAATCTCTAACTGTAGATGTTGAGTAAATCCCTAAGCAAGTAATTAATCCTTTCCCTTCTCTGCAGAGCTGATGACGTATGTTTTTAAAGAAAGGTCAGCTTTCTTAAAGTCAGTTTAAGCCTATTGAATTTGAATGCTCATTTACCAAAGTTGTGTATTCAGTGAACACAACCTGCATATATTTCATTCTTTTTTTTTTCCCTGAAATTAAGATACCTCTTGACTATGTGTCAGATAAAACATTTGAAGCCTACTGTTAAGTTTGGAGAAGGGGACTGAATATACTCTGAGAAGGTCAGTCATGTCTTGTAGTTTTGTAGAAGGAAGGCAKAGGAGGTTTCTGAGTATTAGGTCAGCTGTGTAATCCAAGTCAAGTTAGGCAATAACCTTGGAAGTGGTGGAAAACATTTGCCCTTGATGCTATGCAGGACTGAAATTGGTGGAAAGATGCAAAGACAAGCAATGCACATCGTCAGTAATTTTAGCCAAATAGCATGTGAACTAGACAGGCTAGAGGAGAGGATGCAATAAATGACATGAGGAGCTAACAGAGTATGGATATGTTATTAACTACCAGAATAAAAAGGTGAAGGGTTTGTTGTCTGATTGTATTGTTTAGGACAAATTTTGAGAGTTGATCATGATCTGGATCCACGATAGACTGAAAAAGAAATGGAAGTGAACTCTAAGGTCATAGTAGAAGTATATGTTACAAGTCTCGTCTGTGCCTGAGCTTCAGAGAATCTGAGTTGTTCCAGCCTTCTTCTGTGTCTCTTAATGAAGCCGCAGTAGCTCCCGATGTGACTGTCAGGGTCTCAGCTGTCACAGTGACATTGTTAACTTTGGAGAAGTATTGCCCCCCTCAGTGGATTTCCTGTGAGCAGCCCAAGATCTGTGGCATCTCTAGCGGTAATACATGTCAGTTGGGTACACTTTACATAACATTATTGCAGTTGCTTCTCCCTACACACACACGCAGACGCACAGTCACTTACTTACTCTGCTTGTGGTCTTGACAGGTTCCAAGGAGTGTTTATTCATGCAGGAGAGGAAATTAGGGAAGAGGGTTCTTCTGTGTTCAGTATGCTGCAGATGGAGGGAGCAGTTCTTGGAGATTTTTTGCCTTGTTGTTTGTTTTTTGTTTTATGTTAAACCAATGCAATTATTTGCTAGTAACCTACACTTATAATGCACTACATTCAGGTAGGATCCCAGTGTATGCATCATGCACCACCCTGTATACAAACCATACTGTCACTGACTATAGTTCGGTATTTGAAAAATCTTGTATGGGTAACATGGGTGACCTATGTTCAGAAGAAGGCACTTCTTTTTATATTTGTGTCTCTTTTTCTCATTAATTATTTAGGCTTTCACTGAGTAAACACTTGTATACATGTTTATCTCTCTTCACCTGACTATTTCCATTAAGATTAGTGGAAATACTTGTTTGAGTCATACAGAATAATCTGAGCCTCACATTGCAAACTGTGCAGGAGAGAAGCAGAACTTTCTCCTTAGACCTTCATACATAAGTTGGCACAAAGGGCACTCTGGAAACTGCAAGCACTGTGGCAAGTATGTGGTGAGTACCATGTGGTAGATGGAGATGTAGCCACCTGAAAAGACAGCCGCAAAAAGACACTGAAGGTAGTCAGAAGCAGAGGGAGATATGCTGCTAGGATGAGAATTTTGCCTGACCCCTGTTTACACATTGCAAAGCAATGGATTTCCTAAATCAAAGTCTTCCCTTTCCAAGGACAGAGAAGGTCATGCATGGCATGTCAGTCTCTTCAAAATTGGCTCTAATTGACACTAGCATAAGCTTTAACATTCTTTACCTGCAACTGAGTGGCACTCAAAAAGTGACTTCTTTTTTCCATCCTCAGAAATCTTCAAAAGAAATGAACAGAATTACTTCCAATCTGCTCCTTACAATTGAATGGCCTGGATCAAAATAAGCAAGGGCCAAACAGAGCTTCTGGAAAGTAATTTCATCTCTGAATAGTTGAGGTGATTATTATGAAGAAGATCACTTATACATGATATATCATGTAATACATAATGAAGGTGTAGTTTGATTTGAACACTATATGTCTATGCATGTAATTATAAATGTATTGCAAGGATACAATTAGTCATGTATGAAGAAGTAAGATTTTCTAACTGTAGTATCCACCCACTTCCAAAATATCACAGATTTATTTTTTTTTCTGCATAGGTGTGTTCATACATTCCTGGAGTGAATTACACAGTTCTAAAAATGGAGTGTTATCCAGTAAAGAACATATTGCTGTGATTCATTATATATCCATAATATACTCTCAAAAAAGGAAAACTATTTTTGAAGTGGAAGTTATTATTAACCATGATGTTACGCACCTAGGAATAAGATGGATGGATAGAAAGAATGTGCTTGTAAGTCATTTAGGTATAGTGTTTTGTGCCACTAATTTATTATTATTATGCAAAAATAAGCCAATATAATATGAATTGGAACTTATTTGAATGCTACTCCATTTGAATTGATCAGTGTTTCTGATGGTTAAAAAGGGCATTTTCATTTTATGATATTATGACAATTTACCCGGAAACTGATTAAGTTTTAAAATGTGGCCTTCATCTAGACAGAAGTACAGAAAGGGTTCTGTTCTTGTAAATTGTAAAATAACAAAAACAAAACACTTTTACAATCTTCTCCAAAGGCCCACCTTCATGTGGTTTTTAAAAGGAAGAATTGCTGTAACATTTGCTTTATGACAGGAGTATCCCAAAGACATCTGTCATGGAAGTACACATGCAACCTGAGGATTGTGTGTGCTGCCGTTTACTTTAGTGGAATTTTAAAAAGTTTTAGTTGTGCGGTGTTTAACATTTTTGGATCTAAGGCATTATTGGACTAACGGAAATGTCTTATGCATCAGCAGGAAAGTGTATGTGCTTATAAGAAAGCTAACTGAAACAGGAAGGAGAATATTTAGTGCTATCCAAAGTTATATGTCCATGTGGATGAGAACTCTTGCATTTTTCTAAAACACTTGTGCTTATTGTGCTGCCCAGAAGACTGTAGGGCTCTGTAGGGACAAGACATCATTTGCAGGAGTTAATTTTTTGAAAGATGCTAGAAATGAGTACCTGCATTTCTTTATCTGTGAATATACTTAGAAAATAAATCACTGAATGGTGAAAATGAGGTTTGCACAATTTTTGAGAACAGATGAGGGCGAGATTTGCCTCTTTAGTTCTCTCTAGATTGATATTTATGATAGGTGGGAAATGTGTGTGTACACAGGTAATAAAACCATAGGGACTTTTATAATAAAGAATTGAGTTTAAGGATAAGAGTATTTGCCAGCTCATTACATTACCCAGCTACGTTTTGGGTGGTTACAGGCAGAATACCTACTGGTAGAAAACATCCTAATAGGCAGCAAACACACACTGTATATATAGGGTATTCTTATTATTGCTTCCATATTCATTAAAGTTTAAGGACTTAAAAGACTTGTCAAAATGTTGTGCCAGGCTAAGAAATATTGCCTTGACATGTCTTAGTTTAGCAAGTCTTATTGGCATTGCTGGCACTGTGTGTCTGTGTAGTCAAGAAAAAAATTGTATTTTGCAAGTCAGTTGTACATTTGTCCCCAGTCTGTGCTTCTCATTTTTCTTCCTTCCTGAAATATTTTTCAGAATTTTATACCTTTCTCATGTCACTCTGGTGTAAAATGGGACAGGTTTTACTTGTATGTGTGGACCTGATTAGGGAGGGTCAAATCTAAAGTTAGATCTGAACTTTCTCTGAGTTCCAAGGTGTTCAGATTGGAGTTTTAGTCCAAGTCCATCCCTACTGTTCTTTTATCTATGAATAAAAGGACTTTGTGTAGGCTTAAATTCATATGATTAGTGCAGTATGAATAGCTAACTCAAACTTATGGTTTAATTTACATTGCTCTCAGGGGGTTCCACTTGATGTAGAGAAGAATTAATAGAAGAATATTCAGAGGATAAACAAAATCAAAATAGGACAGAGTAAACAAAGTAAAAAAATAACTAAAAAGAAAAAAGGCAGAAAAGAGAGTAGAGGGGTGGGAAAAATGTGCTCTGTGTACTTGTGTTTAAATTATATGCACGAATAGGACTTGACAGCAGTGCTTAAGAGTTTGGGATTGTTTAATGCTTTATACACGTTACACTGTAGGTAAGCACCTGCTTCTACCAAACAGTTTGATTGTGGCAGTTACTTAGCTTCTAAAAATATCAATAAACTCTTACAGGAATTTTGATAGGCTTGAATTTGGGGTAGAACAAGATGGGGAAAAAACATTGCAGACAGGTTGGTGTAGCATGCCTCTGCTTATATCTCCTGTATATATATTGTTAGTTGTGTTGTGTGATAGAAATATTCTATGCATTTGAGTTTAAAGGTAGCTGTTCTTACAATTGTGTGCAAGTAATTGTATCAGACCAAAAGGAAAACCAACAGTTTAGACAGCTGGTCAGTATGTCTGAAGTAAGAAGAAGAAAAACATAGGAGGAAGAAGGGGAATGTTGGCATTAGAAAAATGAGTGCTTTTATGTTTAACAATTATTGTGTGTGTAAATCATTGCTACAGTTTTTCAGAAAATGTCCAGTGTGCCTTATCTCAGGTCTCACTCAGCCAGTGGGAATTTGATGTTGACATTAGTGAGATGAGAGGCGGATGAGTGCAGAATGCACTTGAAAACACTGCTCTGAATTTCACTGGCATACAGGAGAAATGTTACAGAACATGACCTTCAAGAGACATTTATTTCCAGTGACACCTCTGGTCTGTAAGAGTATGGAAGAAGGAGCCTTTGTAATAAGAACCCCTCAATCCTCAAAAAAAGCCTTTCTATCAGCCTTTTACCTGTTTTCTAAAGCAGTTTAGACCTAAAGTAGACTTCAGAGCAGCTGGACGTCTTTACCCTCTGTTTAGTAAAACCTAATTTAAAAGTAAAAGCTATTTTTACTGGGCCGATCATGTCAATGACTTAAGAATGTCCAAATGCCTTACATTTTATTATTCTGGATAGAAACTAAAAGCATTAACTTTTGTTTTGTGCTTGTCTCTGCCTAAAGCAAATTTTTATGGTCTAGTTATGTGCTCCTGAAAATAGGCTTTTATAAGTAAATACTCACACATGATTAACCGTCCTGAAATAAAACTGTTGTCAGGTGTTTAAAATGTGGTGCATGAGACAGAAGGTATGGATATGTTGAATTGAAAACTAATTTCTGCGTTTCAGTGCATCTGCAATGATTAGTGAAACCAGGGCACTTCCAAGGGCATAAGCGTGGGGTTTTTTTCTTTTCAATTTAGTTGGGTGTTTAGTTTGGGATCAAAAAARATTTGGTATAGTGAAGTGATTCCATAACTTGCAGTATGAAGGAAGGATGTCTCAATTAAAGCAGACCTTTAAAGACTGAGACTACTTTTTGAAAGTTTAAGTGGAACAGATATCATCTGGCAAAATGACACCTGAAAAAACTTAGGGAAAAACCTGTAAATGAGTCTACGTAAAATATTTTTATGTATACTATACTATATCCACTAATACTATATGCATTGTATATACATAATGCTAATCCATGTATGCTAAACTGTATCCATCAATCTAATACCAATACATTGCTAACTAGTTACTTATGACTATAACAAAAAACAATTGGGTTTTGGAAATTGATTTTCTTAGCAAAGCACGCGGAGATCTTGGTTTCAGATAAGTACTTCAAACAAGATGCCATTTCTTATTCTTTCTTATTTCAACTGTAATCGGTCTGGTGGTCCACATTCTGCTGTAATTAACACAGGGGACGTGGTTGGGTAACTCTGACTGAAAAGAGACAGTCCTTTTTGACCTTCATTTTAATAATTCAAAATTAGGCAAAATAAAACTACTTCCACAAAAGAATTAATAAAGGATGTTTTGAAAGGCRTCCTACTTCAATGAAATAACATTCTGTTTAATTACCCATTAGTCACTGATAGCTGGTCATAATTCTTTAGAGGGAAAAGAAAATCATTTGTTGTGTCCTTTTATTGCTGCTTGACTTACAAAGAGGATCTATTTTTTTTTAATTCTTTCTTTCTTCTGCTTTAGAAATATTAGATCTCTCTCTCAATTCTAATCACAAGCTCAATTTTTTTATAAACCAATTTCACGAGCCCTCTTTTTTTTTTACTTAAGCGTAGCGTGAGAGGATGGATATTAGGGGTACGTCAGGACGCTGCAGGGGCTCTTCCTGGCGGCAGGGCAGGGCCTCGCAGCCAGGGCCTGTCCCACCAGCCCGCAAGGGAGCGGGGCAGCTCCGGGTAGCAGACACCACCCTGGGGCCAGGGCTGGACTGAGGCCGGCCCGGGCAATCGCCCACGGCGTTGGAGTGGGGGTTGCGGGTGCCTGGGACCGGGCGGGGGCAGGGCCGTGGCGGGGCTGGAGCTGGGACAGGGACCGACAGCCCCAGGCTGGGCTGAAAGGGGGACCTGGGGCTGGGCAGGGTGCCGGGAGGCCCAGGTGAGGCTGGGCAGGACCATTAAGGGCCTGTTAGTGCCCTCAGGGCCCTGCCAGGCTTGCGAGGACAGGATTTGGTGTTTAAAATTGGTGATGTGTTTATCAGTGAGTTCACCTGAGAGGGAACAGCAGGTGCTTTGGGTTAGGCAGGAGTGAGGCCCCCCATCCACACACGCAGCTGTGCAGAGAGTGAGCTTTTCGCTAGCTCCTGGGGGTTGTGCCTGGGGGCTGGTGTCTTAGCTCAGCCCCTCCTGACCCTGGAGAGGAGGTGCGGGAGTGTTGCATTAGAGAGGGCCATAATATGCAAACGCCATGTGCCTGCCGGTGAGAGACCTCGCATTGCCTTGACAACAGGCGCTTTTTTAAGGCTGCTGATTGACACTTCCCTTAGTTCCCTTGCTTCACGTTTCACTAGGCCTGCTGGTTTGCAGACAACAAAAAGAGATTTCCTCAGGAATGTGACTCCTGTGTCAAAAGAGTTATTTACCCGSGGGAGAAGAACCAAACAGACCTGTACGCTGCATGGAAACATCAGGTTCATCAGCTAYGCCATGGCCTCGGCATGCAGAGGCAGTTAGCAATAATCTCGTTTGAATATGAAAATGAACAGAATCATTCACTTTGCTCAGGGTAGRTTTGGGGTTTTTCTTCTCCCTTTTAAAGAGGACAAGGGAGCTCTCTCCATCAAGCAGGTATTGTGGAGCTGATCTTCAGACAGCCACAGAAAAAGCATCCTGGGGTGCCTTTTTCTGCCTTTTGTTAATAGCTAATCTAAAGCAGGAAGGAGCTGAGTGGGTTACCTACATATATCTGTAGCACTTGTAGCCAGCTGTCTTTCTTATTTATACAGGGATCTCTGTGAGAATCTTTGGAGGGTAGGAAATTTGTGTTTTAAATTAAAACAATGAGTAACTCTCCTTAGAGTTAGCCGGGGACTGCCAAAAGTAGAAGTGTAAATGGCTTTCGAGGATATATGAAGCATGGATTTCCCCACTCTCCCCTAAAGCCACTTGAGTTTGCTGAAGCCTTTGTAGCATATTTCGGTAGCGGTTCAAATCCATAGTTGTTGGATGAATCTGTTGAAGTTTTAAAAAAAAAAAAAAAAATCCCATCTTCAAGTCATTGAAATTTATGGTAAAACATTGCTTTGCAAAGATTTGGCCTGCAGCCTGCTGGGTTTTAGATGTGCTGCATAATTACATGCAGTACTGTTCACACAAACTGAGACTGACTGCATGCCAGTAATTTGCAGAAGTTGTTAACAAGGTTTTTTGGGGAGATGGTGGAAACTAAACATTATCAGCTGACTGATTAATGGGCATTTATTGTGTGCAGTGGTGGTCACTGAAACATGTAATCTTCCATTCACAAAGTCAAAACAGATTTGTTTGGTTTTTTTTCTGGCTCTGCAGAAGGCAGTGCTAGGTGGTTATGCATTTTTGGAAATGTCTTGAAATATTTTTTCATGATGATGTCAAGGCAGGCAGTGAAGAAAAATTCTTGAGACAGAATATGAAGATTCTGTTTACATGTGGAGCAGAAAGTACTTTAAAGTTTTGGGCTTACTTATCTTTAATAAATCCCTTTGGTGAACTCCACCTTTGGCTGCTGTCCAACCTCTCAGTCTTACAGTCACACAATTTTTTTAAAGAAAGTCAGAAGCCTTTGTTATGAAAGCAAAAGAATGTGACCCTTATTTCTCCCGGATTGAAAGAATAGGTGCCTGCAACAAAAAATTTTTCACCTCTCAGTTATGAAGTATGATGAATTAGTGGCCTATTTTTGGATCAGTACTATCCTCTTAAATGTCATATTATAGATCTATATGTAGGCAGCTTACTTTTAACTTGCACCACATTATAATTTATCTTTTTTTAGTCAAGGATTTTGTCTTTTGCATCATGGGCATAGTATTTATAATTTATCTTTTTTTAGTCAAGGATTTTGTCTTTTGCATCATGGGCATAGTATTTAAAAATGTATCTGGTGTGAATGGAATTACATACCTATATCTGTGTGTGGATCTGCGTAATATGGTCAGAGGCTTAAGGAATAAAGGTTTCATAAGAATCTGAAATCATATTCTAGGTATCTTTAAGTGTTTTTAAAAAAAATCAAATTGTCTCTGTAGTTAGGGTACCATTTATCACATAGGTCCCTTTCTGAAGATAGCAGAAAATGCAGTATCTGACTTCATTGTGTGTTTACCAAATGCCAAYAAATGATGCATACGAAAGAAGTTCTCTTTTGGTTTTAGAGAGATTGTCCCTTCCAGGTTTAGATATATTCARTTTACAGAATGTGTTGCTGAATGTTCAAAACCATAGAATACCATAAAAAAACCCTTAAATTTAATGGGTCATGGAGACCTATCCTAATAAACATCATATGTGATAAGTTTTCTATGCCATACCTGCATACACTGTGGAGAGAGAGGTGCTTCAGCAAAAATGAGATATCATCTCAGGTAATACATTGCTCTAGATGTGTTTAYCTCTGATGACGGAATATGGGGAAGGAAGACAGTTGTTTACAAATCCCTCCTGCTTTTAGGCAGAGGAAAAAGACGGATGTGTAATGCATGGTTGCATGTATATGCAACCCTTCCAATAAAAAATTCATTAGTAGTTGTCTGTAGTCTTGTATATAAACTGCATTACTTTCAGTAATATTTGGGTTAGGTCATAAAAAAATATAAAGGGCAGATGTTTGATCAGACCTCTTTGTGGTTCTTCTCATTTTAAAAACAAACATAAGTTTTGTCTGTTTAATCATTTCATTGAATCTGAAAGTGAGATGCATAAAGTCCAAAATATTCAATTGTATCTATGATAATTACGTCTACAGACATAAGTACAAAAAAGAGGAATGGAGACCTTCAAAAATGTGCCTCAAAGTGCTTGGTATTTAAAACAAAATAAAAAATTGCCAAACTTAAAGTGGATTTAAGGCTATGTCAGCTACAAAAAGTCAGGAAACAGAATGACATTTTTAACTTCACCCATTAGTAGTTTAAGATGCAATAGCCTGAAAGAAAGCTTGCTACTTCGAGCATGAAACTTTAAGTATTGACACATTTCTTTTGAAATGTGCCTGCAGTAGCTCTAGGTTAGGGGTGATAACTCTCATTTAAGTTTTGCTTGGTCTCATTCTTTCTTTGTTTCCAACAAAAAGGTGAAAAATCCCTGGAGTCCTTAAAATCCTTTGACGAAATCACTAGCTTCTTTGATCAAAACAGTTTGCAGAATATGTATGGCTAGCCAAAATCTAAGGGTTACACAGTTGGTAGCTGCAAAGACAGCAGGTGGGGAAAAAATGGATATGAGCAATGAAAGAGCTATTAGTTTTGACATTTTAAAAAAGACAGACAGAAGATTAACCCCGTTGCTAAACAGAACTAACAGTAAATTTATAGTTGGCATTCCCAAATGCTAATGGACCCTCAGAGACAGAATTTTCTGTAATGAATGACATCTAGATTGAAGACAATTCAGCATCTCCAGAAATTGCAGGGCAGTCTTTTTGATACAAGTCTTGTTTCAGTATCAGCAGCTATAGATGTTTAAAGAAAGTGAAAGGAATATTCGTACATCCAGCAGATAGTCAAAAAGGCTATATATGAGCAAATAAGAAAACGGTGCAAGATTATTTTTGTGCACAATCTGGAACACACTGAAATTTTGCCACCTTACRTATACCTGTTACATATCTTCCTTAGATAGTTCTTCTGTGCTGATCTGAGAGCTAGTTTCTGTGCTAAGTCACGTTTACAATAGTACAAAGACCTGGTAGAAAACAAAAACCCTATCTCTTAGCACTGAACCTTTGGGAAAGCTTGGATTTAAAGTTGGATATGAACTTTCTGGTTGTTCCACATCTCAATTTGTCATATCTTACCCATGGCTGTGTAACCCTTTCCTAAGAGAAAAATGTTCCCCCCCTCCCTCCCCCCAAAACAGTGCAGGTCAGTACCATGTATACTCCGGTTAGAAATTAAGAATCATATATGGTTTTAATTCAGAGGAGAAAGGGAAGGGGAAAGATTTGCGAAGTGAGAAGCTATTTTTTTTGTTCTTTGATTATTTTTGAGTTCTTTAATTACAATTGAAGAGGTATTTGGGGGAAGGCTTAAACAATAGTAGTTTTATTGTTTAAACCCACACAAATGCTTGTATGTATGACTATAATGGTTACTTTCTACAATATGTCCTAATGGTCTCCATGCCCAGCTATAGTCATAAGTTTGAGAAGAGCTGACCTGTGCAGTGGAGAGATTGCAGATCTAACTGTGTGCCAGTGCTGCTTTTTGCCTGAGTCAATATGCTTGCTTTCTTTCTTTCTTTCTTTTTTTTATTTAATTTTATATCAAGCAGGAAGTTTACATACAAAGGAGGAAAAGAGATCAAATGGAGCAGAAATACCATATGTCTAATTGTATACATTAACTTGTAAACAGGTGACAAAGTGCTGGTTTTCATAAGCCTGCTCTAAAGAAGGTTAAATTTCAGTTATTTCTTTAACAGCTCAGTTGCAGCTACTCCTTAAGCCACCTATAGGCTTCTTGGGATTAAGTCAGGACTGACTTCTTGTCTTGTGTACTCCAGAACCAGCAGATCCAGGTAGCAGTTGTGACGGTTCCAGGGCTCACAGCATCTCCGATACCGTTCTGGGAGGCTTTGGTGTTCTTCCTCGCTTGGCTCAAAGCCCTTTTTGCAGAGGACTGGTCTGGGCTCTGGTTCTTCATGTTCCAGTACTTGCTGCACCACAAATCCCATGCAGTTCTGCACCTGGGATTCCTGCTTCCAGAGTCTGTGACCCACAGTGAATAAAATGATCAGACACTGTCCTTAAATGAACCTAATCTGTACCTTAAGCTTAAAAAAAAAATCATTCAGGGAAGTTAGTATGCTGACTCTTTGCCACTTCCAGCTCTGTCAAATCGTTATCCTCTGGTGTTGTGCTGGCAGACCTGTCCTCTCAAACACCCTCAGCAAGTTCCTTAACAAATAGCTCCTCCAAAGTCCCCGACCTCTTTGCCGGAGTGACAGGTCCTTCCATTCATCCAGAACCAAACTGTTCAGCTCCAAATTTTACCTGGCTTCCTCCAAGTCAATATTGTAAGATGTCTCTTGTTTAAAAGTAAAATCCTCACAGTTATTAATCTAGCCATTATATTCTAGTGATCCAAACTAACTATTCAAAAGGAGTTTATCCTGAGCTGGTGTTCATTGCCTGCTCATCATCTTAAAAAAAAAATGTTGTCTAAGATAAACCACTATATTCACAGAGCGAACATATCGTGCCAATGTACAGCATTTACAGATTGTTGCAAAGGACATCACATAAATTGTCTTAAGACATCAAGAATTCACTTCCTGAGTCTTGCTGATTGTAATAGCTTGCCACTTTCTGTGCATGCAGCTGACATTACCCTCTAACTATTATCATGTTTAATTGCCTCAGACCACCTACATTAGCAAGCAGTGCAGACCAGTGGTAGGAGGTTCGGAGAGCTAAAACATGTGGTGGTAGTGATGAGGACCTGATGTCCAAACTGCACACGCGTCGGGGTGTTTTATTTCAGACTAGTCCTCAGCTGGGTCTGTGATTCTGTGAATGCCTGTTAGTGGCTAGAGTGCTTTAGGTGCTTTTGGGAAGGCTACCTCCCTGTTTAGTTTTATCCAGAAGGAAGTTGGTTTGAGTGCTCCAACTCACTGTGAATCAAAGCACAGTAAATGGAAAAAGTCAGGAGGTTCAATTAAAAAATACACTCCTGATCTGGACTAAAAGGCTAACCTAGGCCTATGTATGGCCTATACTATGAATCGCCCATACTAAAAACCTACTAATATGTATGTTTCTATTTTACAGCTTTAAGCCTTTTATGTTTGCCTTCATTTTACATGAGGCGTATTTTTTTTTTTGGAGGCATATTTTTATTTCATTCTTTTATCACCCTTTGGTGGTTTTTTTCCTCTATGGAAATTATTTCTGTGATTTCAGTTTACCCCTCCTTCACTTCAAATCTGATTTCTTGTCCTTTCCTCCACTACCAGATTCAAAGTTACCTTTGTGTTGCTGATGTCCCTGGCAGATGTCTTTGTCTGACCTGAGTGCTCCTTAGCACCTGTCAGCTCACTCTTACTTAAATTCTCAAAAGCTTTATCATTTTTATTTGCCAGCAGTTTCATTCCAGTTTGATGAAAGCTCTGCTGCCCCAAAATTTTCATGCCCCAATAAAACTTTGCTTTTATTCTGTATTCTTACCTTCAGCATTCAGATGGTCACTTTTCTGTTGTCTAACTGTGTTTGCATTTGCAATAGGAAGCATTTTAGAGATCTGAATTCTTCATTCTTTTTTTCCCCAGAAATCTAAATTCTTCCAGCTAGAAGAACATGAAGCAGATGGGGGGACAACTGCATCTCCAGTTTGATCAGAAAGATTGAAAGATCTTCTTGAACAGAAGTTTGAAAAAAGACTTATCTGAAATTGAAGAATTGTGTATTTTGCTTATATTTTAATGTGGCACCTGAGGTCGACATGTGGCAGCAGGAAATCCTGATGCAGTTAAAAATGTACTTTGATAGGCTTTTACAATGTCTTTACTAACAGACAAGGGAAGTATTTGATCACAGAAGATGAAAATGTGGCTGGTTTTTGACACCTTCTTGGCATTCTTGCAACCTTGTGGGGAATCCTAGGCTGGTRGCTAAAAACGAATGAATGGATGAAAAGGTTTTCTCACTAACTCCTCGTAATAAGRTAGTGGCACCTCTCTCCTATCAGAAACAGTGTTTTCTTGAAGTTAACCAAAAATACTTGTCTCAAGAATACATTGGTCCTTACGGTGGGTAAGAGGCTGTCCTAAAACTACCAAAAGAAAAGCATAGGAGAGTGAAAGAGGAAAGGAGAAAAACAAGCTGTACAAATTTAGAAGGCAGACCTGATTTTTTTTCTACCTTGTATCCCAAAAAAAACAAGATACAAAACTTTGATCTAAAGTAGAGATTAAGTGAAGCCAAGAAAAGTGCTTACGTTTTGTACAGTTGTTCACTGCTGTGCATGATTCTTTTCCAAACCTCATTCTAGCTGAGTGTTAAGACCAGAACATACACAGAATCACAGAATCGCTGAGGTTGGAAGGGACCTCTGGAGATCATCTAGTCCAACCCCCCTGCTCAAGCAGGGTCACCTAGAGCACGTTGCACAGGATTGCATCCAGGCGCGTTTTGAATATCTCCAGAGAAGGAGACTCCACAACCTCTCTGGGCAACCTGTTCCAGTGCGCTGTCACCCTCACAGTGAAAAAGTATTTCCTCAAGTTCAGATGGAATTGTC